>NC_139708.1:37871741-37999241 GCF_964188405.1 Protomyctophum parallelum
GCCCGGTCACGTGGTTCATGTAACTCGTTTTGTCACACTAATAAAGTCCATAGACTCCAATGCATTCTGGCCCCTTTTCCACCGGGGTGGAACTGGTTCGGTTCTTTCTTCCCGCCAAATATTGAACCAGTTCAGAGTGTTTCCACTGAAAATGAGTCGGTTCCGAACCATAAACGTTCGTTCCCAATTTGACCCACTAAACGGTGGTTCAGCTTTGTAATTGCACACAGCGCTTTGTGAACCAAAACGATATAAGTGGGTGTGTCAGGAGGTTGGAACTTGTCAGGAGGTTGGAACATGTCAGTGGGTTGGAACTTGTCAGTGGGTTGGAACTTGTCAGTGGGTTGGAACTTGTCAGTGGGTTGGAACTTGGGAGGTCGCAGACACAGTGACACACGCAACAGATATTCGATGTGATCAACCATCTTTGAACAAAAATACGTTTACATTAATTGCCAACGCAAACATGAAACGGTCCAAACGTATAACGGATGCATCGCGATCCAGAATCCAGCTGAGACTTGCGCGGCGTTATATTAACTTGTAACCCTGACATCACAACCTCGTGGATACTGTTTACATCGGTTTGTGTTGTGCAACGCCCTCGGGGGCGTCTGCGGGCATGACGGATCCTTCTCCTTTTCAACATTTTGTGTTTAGGTATAATAGCGCCACCAAATGAACCAGGGTTCAATCTGGTGGAAATGCAGCCGGTTCGCGACCGGTTCGCAAAAAGCACCAAGGTTCGGAACGGCACTGGTTCTGAACCGAAATTCTTTTGGTGGAAAAGGGGCCTCAGTAAACTTCCGGGTCAGGCCTTTGAATAGGAAAATAGAAATTTATTGTGGCATTTTGGCACAATTTATGCCATTTTCACGTGTCACACTTAACAAACTCCTAGCAGGATGGTCAGTTTCAAATCAAACTAGCTCAGAATACACAAAAGACCTTAACGATGAAAAGTTGTGAAAATTGTGAGTTTTCGTAAAATGGCATGACCGTCAAAATAGCAGATCTATACAGTACATGCAAGATAATGTTTTTCTTTTTTCGAACTGATTTCGAACTAATTGTCATACAGACGTGTGTGTGTGGTGTCATTGGACTTGGTTCATAGTCCTTGTCATTCATTGGTGTAAATTAGCCCCACCCCCTCTTCTGATTGGTCGATATTTGATAGTTCATGTTTTTTCCTATAACTTTTCAGCGGTCTGTCGTACAGACTTGTGGGTGGTGTCACTGGACTTGGTTCAGAGTCCTTGACCTTCATTGGTGTAACGTAGTCCCAGCCCCTCTTCTGATTGGTCAATATGTTTTTTGCCATAACCTTTGAACAGCTTGTCGTACAGAGTCATGCGTCAGCTCACTGGACTCATTTGAAAATCCTTGTCCTTCAGTTACTTAGCTCTGCTCCTATAGTTCCGATTGGTCGATATTTGCCCGTAACGTGCACAGACATTCGAGGGCCCGGTCTTCGCTGCTTGCAGCGTTAATTTAGTTTACATTTAGGTTTTTAGGTTTCAGATAGTGAAAAAAGGTTTTGTTACAGTTTTTTCATCATAGCTTTATAGTTTTAATGTAATTTTTATCTAGTTTTTATTTAGTTTTTGTTTAGTTTCAGTCAGTGAAAATGGTTTGGTCATAGTTTTGGTCGACTAAATGAACACTATACATCAATGAAATGAGGCCCCGCCTCCTGTGTCTGTCGCCACGACAACGGTCCCAACTTCCTCATGAATGACAAGGGTCAAAGGTCACCTGCTGGGGGGTAACCACAGTTGTATATTTGGAGCCATACAGCAAAGGGTGTGTGTGTGTGTGTGTGTGTGTGTGTGTGTGTGTGTGTGTGTGTGTGTGTGTGTGTGTGTCTGTGTCTGTGTCAGTGTGTGTGTGTGTGTGTGTGTGTGTGTGTGTGTGTGTGTGTGTGTGTGCGTGCGTGTGTGCGTGTGTGTGAATGGGGTTGTGTGTGTGTGGGAATGGAACTCCTAATTGTTTCTTACCAAGCCCCTAGCAACCCAGAACGCTTGTGGTGAGGAGACACCCCGGCCTGGTAGCACTTTACAATAACGACCTGTTATAAAGCATTTATAAACATGTATAAGCAGTTTGTATAATAACCATGAACAGACTGTTTGTTGACATCCGTAAATGTTTACCTAAACATTTATAACTATGTTTAAACATTTATACGTTATTAGTAAGGTAAGTAGTAAACTATTCATGAATAAGCCATTAATATACATTTGTAAAATATTAATAATAGTAATATTTCATATATGGGGACTAGGTTGGTGGAGGGTGTGTAGAGCCCAGGATCACATTAGATGATTGACACAGGGGTGAAAAATGGGTTACAAAATCGTGGGATAAAAAATATAATTTAAAAAAGGAAGTAGTTAAATATGAATGAATAAGCCATGTTGTAAACATTTGTAAATGATTATTAACAATGAAACGTTTTATATTAGTCAATTTCTTTAGATTCAGCCACTGGAGGTTTACATAGAGTTCTTAATGTAGCTTTAATACTTTTTCTGTTTTTCTTTCTGTAGTTTTTCAAAGAGAAAACAACCGATTTTCGAAACTGCTATATTACATTAATGTCCCCCAAAAAATCAGGTTTATTTGGCCTTAGAGCCAATGGGCTGTATTTTGCGTGTCTTAAGTACCAGGTCTTATTCCCTAACTTGAGTAAACTAATGACCTGGAGGCGTGATCAATGCCATTTGGCTATTCTGAGTGGCCAAAGAGCATTGATCACGCCTCCAGGTCTTTAGTTTAGAAGCTCCACCTCCGCGCCCGACAGACGCGGAGGAGAGCACGTCCGTGAAGCTGTCCGTTGACGTCCGTCGGGCGCGGAGGTGGTATCCACCAGCTGTCTAAAAACCCCACGAAGAAGAAAACTCCAGCTACTTCTGACGCCTCCACGCCTCACAGTGTGCTCACTGCTCACAGCCTCTGTCTGTCAGTCCATCAGAATCCAATGTCTGGTGGTGGTGTCATAACGTGTTACAGTACCACCACCTAGTGGTGAAAGGTCGTCATCGCCACTGAAATAATTTACAGAACATAGGCTACCAGTCAAATGTTACCCATTATGTGGATCTTGAACTTACGGGGACCCCCACATGGAGTTGCACCACTCACTTCACACAGGTGTGATTTTTGTCCAGCGTCCTATTTGTAAGGGTCAAGGGATACATGCACGCCAGTGAACAGCATAATTAATTTATATAATTTGTTAATGTTATTAACTGCTATAAATGTTAATAAAATACACAGAAACATATTTTGTGTTGTATATTTTCGTTTAAATACTTCATTTAATGTTTTAACGTGCAAATTAATCATTATTGTTTACTTTAGAGGGTACTTTTATTCTGAAGAGCTCCACCGGAAGTCCCATCCTTGCTTATCCTGGCTCCCTATAGTTAGCCACGTTGATGTTGTTGAACAAAGAGCTCGGCGGGACTCATGGTGGAAATGTCTCATAAAGGTCTAACTGCAGGTTAGTAAACGCATGTTTACATAACGTTGACCAACACCAGCTAGTAGCTTAGCTTAGTGTAGCCTCAATGTTAGCAGAGCTACCGCTGCAGTGATAGGAAGAGTCTAGATAGCTATGGAGACTTGCCGGAATATACAGAGGAAATAAATAACACACGAGTAGGCAGCAGCGTCAGTTCACATTGTTGACACACAACAGAAAGTTTTCTGACATTTGGATGACTTTACATAGGGTCCCTTTCCAGTTCGTTAGCCCACAATAGGACGCAGCTGTACATAGCCTCCGTTGCGGCCGTGCTGCACTTTTTTGATGGGTTAGATGTTTCAAAAGAAGCATATATCTGCTATAGGAGACAATGGAAACTTCAGATCACTCATTCTTGAGATGAGGGACAAAAGTGGAAAAAACATGTCCCACACTAGCCCTGGAACATGACTGCCATGATAATTATCATGACAGTCATGCAGTAACTTTGCCCTGTTTTTTGCAGTCGCTGCATTTACAAGATTTCCGTATATATAAACATTCAGATTTCAAACATAAAGTACTCACAAAGTGTCCCACGGGTGTTAGTTAGTAGCAGCGCGAGCGATTAGAATTGCTGCGTCCCGCGTTCTTTAATAAAAAGCATTTTTGTCCGAGCTCTCCGGCTACTTTTTTCAAACGGGGTTCGTTTGGGAAATCCACAGTTGCACACCGGGAGCGCACTCGCCTATTAGTCTGTATTGGCAGGGCGGTCAGCGTACCTATATCGAACACACCGAGTGCCACCCTCCTCCCGACCGATAGGGGCGCGTAGTTGAAAGCCAATGGCAAAATAACACCTCGGATAAAAATGCTTTTTATTAAACAACGCGTGATGCAGAAATTCTAATCGCTGGCGCTGCTACTAACTAACACCCGTGGGACACTTTGTGAGTACTTTATATTTGAAATACGAATGTTTATATATTTTAATTATTTGTAAATGTAGCGTCTGCAAAAACCAGGGTGAAGTTGCGTCATGACTCTCGTATGAATACGAGAGTCATGTTTACAGGGCTAGTCCCACACATAACATAAGAGCCTTAAAATAAATTAATTCATGAAAATAAAAGCATGTGCAAAGTTATATGTAATACAGTTGTGTATTCTTATTACATTAATTTCATTATAATTTTTTTCATATTCCATCTGAATTAGTTAAAAGCAGGCTCTGTACCCAACAATGCCTGTATTTAGCCTGTCCCCAGCAAGTGGTCACAATTTCAAACTGCCAAAAAAGTGTCTAATACTGTCACAATCACATAAATATACATACTAAATGAAAGTAGATTGTCAACAACATAGCAAACAATATACACAGTTAATTTTAATTTATATTTTCCAATAAATATCTCATATCAAATGTGTGTCCCACGTCTCTGTCAACTCTGTCAGGTTTTTTAAACCGCCGAGCTTGTTTTTCATAAAAATCCACCGTAGAGATGTTATGAGATACTTTCTGTCAAGACATCCTCTGCAAGTGATTCTTTTTCTAAGTGTTGCAGTTTGGAAGCACTCATTTTTGTTAACGGGTCGCGCTGCTGCCTCCTACATTATGTGCAAATTCGAAACCGGTGGAACACAGGGCCGTTCAGTAACGTACGACAGAAAGTAGCTCAGAACATCTCTACGGTGGATTTTTATGAAAAACAAGCTCGGCAGATTGAAAGAGGATAATTCAAGCTTGGACTACAGCTGCAATGTTGGCGAGTTTAACGTCTTTTAAGACAAGCAGATCACAAACCAAAAATGATGAATAGGAAGTGGATGGAGCTTGTTGCAACTCTAGATTCATCCCATTATAAAAAAATCTAGAGTTGCAAATTGCGGCTAGTAGATCAGCTGCTTTTGGTGAATGTTCCCCAGAATAGGTTTGCTGTCGTGCAAGTGCACGGTTAAGAAGAATAATTATATTATATATATATTTTTTTTTTGTAAAAGTGAAAACCACTAAATATATACCATTACTCATTGTTTTACAACCATTGTAACGTTTCACCCACTATTGAACCGATGACCCACAGTTCACCAGTCTGGCCCCTGTCTGGACAACAACCCCCTTCCCCAAAGGTAGCTCCCTCAGAGGAGGGAGTTATGGCCAAATATCACAATGCGACAATATTAAGAATTCTGTTTTAAGTTAATAGTAGTGGTAAAATGTAAACTATATTTTTGGGGTAGTTAATCATTCAGTCTATCCACTATTGGGAGTATGTTCTCTCTTTAATTACAGCAGCAGTATTTATTCTAGAAGCTTAAGTCCTTGTATCAGTACATCTTGAATAGATTAGTAAAGATACGGAGATATACAGAAGGGGGCAGTAATGCAACTATTAAGGATGCAAACTGCCATAATACCTAGAGACAAAAAGCCAGGCTGTCTATTCAGCCAGGCTTGCTGATCCCGGCTCGCCAAATCCGCCAATTCTGAGCCTCGCTTGGCTTTAGTGGAACAGAATAAACCAGGCTGTAAAGACCAGGATTGAAAAAGCCTGGTTTTGGCCTCTGGTCTGACAAGCATTCAATTGTTTGATATTTTAAACAAACAATGTTGATATCAATGTGGTCACAGCTTTTACATGTCAACTCCGTCAGGACATTATTATGATCTTTGTTAAGAATTCCAAAATAATGTTTAGTATTTTAGTTTAGGGTTAGGTTTAGCTAACAACTGAAGAAAAAAACTAAATGGCTACATTGTACTACAGAGGGTTAAGATGAAAACAAATGCCATTTTGTCAACTCCGTCAGACGTCAACTCCGTCAGGTTTTGTGTCTGACGGAGTTGACAAAAGTGTTCCTAAAACAATAAAATTATAGTTTTTGAATAATGGTAAGTATTCTAATTTGGCACACAGTTAGAGCATGCCTTAAGCAGGGCTCGAGATTAGCGGCGTCCCGGGGACGTTAAAATATGTATTTGGGACGGTAATTATTCTTTACCGGGACGTTTTCGGGACGTAAAGGTGTTTTGCATTGAAAATGCACATATCGTGCGCAACTATTTGCAGCATGAAGACACCACTCTGCATAAATGTCGGCGCAACATTCCGTGCACCGGCACGCTGCAACACTAACAGGCAGAAGTATCACAACAAACTACTACTGCAGAGAGAACCCCGTGAAATTGTTTACAGAATGCTGCTCAATATATGTTGCCAGTATCACTGGCGCGCTTCTAGTACCTTCTACCGCAATGATCAGTGGAGTGGAACAATGGAGCGTTTTTTGAAGAGGAGAAGTCCAGTGAGAGAAAAAGCAAACGACAGAGAACAGCCAGAGACTGACACGAGAGCTGCTTCAAATTCTAAGGTAAAATAATCCAGAGTTGTTAATAATATAGTTCGTTGTAAATGATTGTTCTGCTTGCCAGAGACTCGCACACCCCCTCACACACCCCCACGGCTCCACCACACACCGACTGCACCTGTAGTTTTTGCCCCAAGAATCCTCCCTTCCCCGGGCGCAGAAGGTTATCTTCGCCTCGGGCGTTTCGCATATATCGCATGTGCTAAACAAAACAAAAATGTAATCCATGCATGCTCCCGAGTATTAAAATCACAATCGATTTAATAGTTACGTACTAGGTCAGTTGAGTAAATGTAAACATGATGTTTAACGAGTCACTGTCAATTTGAGACGTGACAGGTCCTTGAGAGACAATGGCGGAACGTAGATATAATGACGCTACGCCAACCACTGCACAGTGCAATCTTAAATTGTATCATTTAAAATGATTCACATACAGCGTTATTTTAAATATACTAAATATGTTCCATGCTTAAAAACGAGTATAATGTGTGTGAAAACGTTTCACCTGGGAGCATTTTTACTAAATCAAGTGTATTTTCCTCTATCTACAGAAGAATTATGAAGCTGCCAAACGGAAGAGAAGATTTCTTCCAGAGTGGAAGAAATCATATCCATTCATTGCCTTTGACGAGGCAGCTCAACTCATGTACTGCTCTACATGTAGAAGCTGTCAGACTGAGGCCAAGAGCAACAGCCTGTTTCATGGAGTACATTTAAAAATGGTTAAAAGAGGCTATTTCAAGACGTTTCAAGTCATTTAATATTTTTTGTTCTTTTCATGTCACCTGAAAGTAGGGAATCATACAGTAGCTTCAAATTGACATATTGCCTGTTCAGTTTGACCCACCAGTTTTGGAGATATGGCTTATACCTTATAGAGTAATGTTGAGAAAACAGGCTTGAATGGTTCACTTCTGTGGACTCTAACATTACACGTAGATATATGTACATTATTTCATATTTGCATGTCGATTTCAGATTTATTTCAGACATGCTCTAGTATGTGAAGAGTCTGCCTGTACTATTACATTTTGGATAAAACAAATATCCTGTCTTGCGTTTCTCACGTTGGTTTATGGATTCCAATAAATTAAATACCATCAGTAAAGTCTTGACCTTCTTTCTTTCAGCGGGGACCGCTACATGTACCATTGAGCAAACTGTCTCTATCCAGAATATGTGAAAGTGTCCTTTTCATCTCAGTGGTGCCAGTGCATCATCCACACAGGTCACATTAAGTTATTTTGTCTTTGCCAATGGTATACAACCATTACTTGGTGTCTTTTATTTGTTTTCCTCTTTTTTGGGGGGGGGGGGGACGGTATACATTCACTTTGGGACGGTTCAAATTGTGTTTTGGGACGGTTCCGGGACGGTGGTGAAAAAAGTTAGTCTGGAGCCCTGGCCTTAAAGGTATATTCAGTGATTTCACTCAAAAAAAACGTAGGTTTCGTTTTTGGCTGTGGGACCCAGCCTTTCGTCCAATCAGGATAGAGAGTCAAAAACGAAACCTAAGGTTTTTTGACCCCCAGGGGTTAACTGGGGACAGGGAGGAACTCCTTATATGGTCAGCACACTCTATAGTAGGGAGGATTATCACAACAAAACAAAAAAATAAGTGATATTTGAATTAAGTGAAATCACTGAATATACCTTTAAGGAACATTTTTGGCTATGGTTCCATCACAGATTGGTCTCGTGGTGACCATGGCAGCCATTTTCCAAAATGGCCGCCACCTGATGTTATTTTACAATAACTCAAGTTCTACACCACCTAGGATCTTGATTCTGGTGACTAATCATACATTTTCAAGGATGTGGGATACACTATTTAGATTTGTCATGTGACCATGGCAGCCATTGTTTTTCAAAATGGCCGTCACCTGCTGTACAATAACTCAAGTTTTAGACCACCAATGATCTGGATTCTGGCGACTAATCATTACATTTTCAAGGATGAACTTTCTCTGGGAGGGGTCAGGGCTTATTTCAGGTGCAGGTTGAGTTGCTACTGACAGGACATTAAAGGGATTGTGACATTATTTTATTTTTTTCTGTGATCTGGGGTTTTCTGGCTCAAACAGGTGCTCTGATTTGCCGGCAGTAAGTGACATCACTTACTGCAAATCCCATATATGTCGATGGGATTTGCCAGCAGATGTCACTGTTTCACTGTGTTGCCTGTTTTCATTGTAGCTCAAAAGTAGCTCCAAACCCCAAAGAAAACTTCAGACCACAGAAAATCCACTGAATGTTCAAAGTTCAGGTTTTTTGGGTGTAATTGAGGTCATAAAACCTAAAAGAAAAATAAATGAAAATGAATGTCATAAAACCTTTAAAAGGAGGAGGGCTTTCTGGCCTTTGACTTGTCCCTTTCAGGTACAGATGCACAGTTTGACTTCACTGGCCACTGCAGGGAACTGTGGGGGAGACATTTTGGTCTCTTGACACCCCGATTAGGTTCAGGGTTTTTTTGGTGGAGACTTGCCTTTCATGACATCGTTGCTGCAGCAGTTGATCTCCTTACTGCCAGCGGTGGCACACTCTGGGTCTCTGGGGCGTTGTATCTTGGTGGCCTCCTGCCAGTGTTTCTCCATCCTTCTCATGAGCTCTGTCTTCTGGGGCTCTGTTATAGTCAACTTACATTGTCTTGGCTGGAGATTGCTTTCCTGCAGGGTCCAGCCCAGTCTTGTGCAGATGGCTGCTGGCCCACCTTGAGACCCCAACCTCACTTGTTCGGTTGGTGTGATTAGGTGGGGTGGTCTTCCCCAATCAGGATAAGGGGTTTGACCCTTTCAAACGGCAGTCTGGCCAAGTGTCTGTATTTAGTTGTGAGGCTAGATACAGGATACGATTGCTCACCCAGCCCCAGGTGACTTTACGTGAAGGCTCCTTTGATTTGGTAACATTTCTTTGGTTGACATGCTGGAGACACAGAGATCGACACTGATGCCTTCAGTGTCTGCACATCCTGCCTGATAGTCCTGAAGGCAGATCCTCTGTCTTCAGTCTTTCGCTCACTGTTCACTGCTCACTGTTCACCTCAAGCAGGACTTCAAGGTGTTTGCCTTTGCACAGGCTATATGGCTAGGACTAATGCTTCAACCACTCGGACAACTCCAACAGGGTGTTGGTTGCTCCTGGGCCGCAGAGCATTGTGCGGCAGAATTCAGCTCTCATCTCTGGTGGCAGCTTGTTGAGGAGTCGTGCAACATGTGATCCGCATCTAAGTTCTGTGTCTCCCTCTGGGCCTAGGGTAGACACTTGCTATTTTCCGTAACACTAATTGGTGGGGCTGTCCAAACTTGTTGTTTAGGTGTCACTCGGGTCTCTGTTGGTGAAGTCGGGTCTAGAACATGAGTTATTTAGTCAGGGGATTATATACAATCTGGTAATAAATTCCTTATCAAGAATTTTCTTCACCAATGTGTTTGGAAGGGTTTCTACTAACATATCCCACATTGCTTTATATTCAACCACCCTAGGGGAACTTTTGACAGCTGCTGAAAGTTGGGGTACCATCAACAACCTATATAAGGCAAAATGTTCATTATGCTTTAAGTAGCATGTGACATGTCAAACTAGGGAGTTTTCATGATTCTGAATGCATTCCAAGCATCAGCTATGCACGAAAAACCCACCTTGGGCTGAAAACGGCCATAGCCGTCATCACAAAATGAGGTCAGCACATTTGGGCACATTTGGGCAAGTGGATATTGCCGAATTTAGCCCAAGGAGTTTGACCCCTAGTTTGGCCATAGCCACCAAATGTGCTGACCTCATCACATCTGTAATGATGGCTATGGCCGTTTTTAGCCAACGGAGTGTTTTTCGTGCAAAACTAATGCTTGGAATGGATTCAGCATCATAAAAAGCCCCTAGTTTGACATGCCACATGCTACTTAAATCATAATGAAATTTAGAACATTTAGCCTTATATTGGTTGTTGATGGTACCCAACTTTCAGCAGCTGTCAAAAATGCCCCTTTGTTCAATAGAAATCAATAGACACCTTTACAAACACATTGGTGAAGAAAATTCTTGGTAAGAAATGTATTCACAGATTTGACATTATTCTGATAAAATTCCCTGACTAAATTGGTAAAATAATAGCAGGTCCACCATTTGTGAAAATGTCTACCATGGTCACAGGATAAATATAAATAGTACAACTGTATTCCTCATCCTTGAAAATGTATGATTAGTCACCAGAATCAAGATCCTAGGTGGTGTAGAACTTGAGTTATTGGGAAATAACAGAAAGTTGGTGGCCATTTTGAAACATTTCTACCATGGTCACAGGACAAATCTAAATAGTACCAATGTATCCCACATCCTTGAAAATGTATGATTAGTCACCAGAATCAAGATCCTAGGTGGTGTAGAACTTGAGTTATTGTAAAATAACAGCAGGTGGCGGCCATTTTGAAAAAATGGCTGCCATGGTCACAGGGCAAATCTAAATAGTACCACTGTATTCCTCATCCTTGAAAATGTGGGATTAGTCACCAGAATCAAGATCCTAGGTGGTCTAGAACCTAAATCAGTTCAACTTGTCAACTCCGTCAGATGTTCGTCAACTCCGTCAGACGTTGGTCACATGTTTTTGTTCATTTCCAAATAAATAGAAAATTCGATGTCAAGTCCTTTGTGCTTATGTATTGAAACACCAACTGAAATACTACGTAATTATGCTTTTTTGGTTTTTATGTTATAATATTGAAAGTAGAGGTTGCAAATGAAGGATTTGAGAAATGGGATATTTCATAATAGTGTGATATTGGAACAAAACAATATTAAATTAATTGTATTACGTAACTTGACTACTGAAAGCCATTATAAGATAACTGAGGACTTTATATTATTGTTGAAATTATCAAATTAAAATAAAAGGGATTTTTGTGTGTCTGACGGAGTTGACATGAATCAGTTATGAAGTGCATAAATGTCCCATTTTAGAAAGAAATGTTAGGCGAAAAACCTGTTCCTTCTCAAGATTGGTAGTTGAGACCTGTGTCTACAAATACATCCATTTGAGTTTAATGTTTCTTAAAAAAAAAAAAAAATCTGATTTGAAAAAAGTTTTGTCCCTTATCTCAAGAATGAGTGAGCTAATTTTCATTTGGCGCAGAAGCCGTTAAGTATTTTTAATTTCTTTGTTTGACCGTTTTGGCAGCTCTGAAATTCTCTCTTCCTTCCTTGACTTCCTTATTGACATCCCATTGTACCGCCTCCCGCACCGACAGTGGCTAGCTGCGCATCCCTACATTCCTACGTTTTATGTGCAATGGTGTAATAATAGAATAGAATAGAATAGACTTTTTATTTGTCATTACACACAAAGCATACACTGAGCATACAACGAAATTTCTAGGGAGCTCCCACATAACCGTAGTACATAAAAACACTAACATAACACTTAACATACAACACAGAGTAAAGTGCATGGTGATATTTAAAGTGCATGATGGATGAAAAATCACAGTCCAGAGTCAGAGTGCATGATGCATATGAGGGGACAGTCAATGCTCATTTAGTGATCGATCGTTTAGCAGTCTGACAGCGTAGGGGAAAAAGCTGTTTGTCAATCTTGAGCTACTAGCACGGATGGACTGGTATCTCCTCCCTGAGGGAAGGAGGTGAAAGAGATGACATGCTGGGTGTGACTGGTCTCTGATGATACGTGGGAGAGGCCGAGGCAGCGGGAGGTGAAGACGCAGGTGATAGATGGTAGAGGGGACCCGATGATCCTACCTGCCGCCTTCACCACCCTCTGCAGGGCCCCCCACAGCTGGGGAACCACACAGACATCAGAGCCAGGAGGGAAGCACGCACATCTTCTTGTATTCTACAGGTGCTGGACCACGTATACGTACATGGGAAGGAAGGAGGGAGGTCCGCACACTGTTATGAGCTCCAATTCTTTATTTCAGGTTACAACGTTTCGACCTCTTGGGTCTTCTTCAGGTAATGATCTCCACACAGACACACAGTAAGTCAGTACGCTCTCGACAGCACAATGGTAAAAGTTCACAAGGAGATTTATTGGCAGGGCAGCTTCTTTCAGCTTCCGTAGGAAGTATAGGCGTTGCTGAGCTTTTCCAATCACTGAAGCGATGTTGGTGCTGAGACCCAGTGAACTTGACCTCTGTGACCACCTCTACTGCCTCGTTGTTAATGAGCAGAGGGGAGTGGTCCGGCCTTGACTTCCTAAAGTCCACTATAATCTCCCTTGTCTTCTTTATGTTGAGCTGCAGGTTGTTATTAGCACACCAAGCTGTCAGACCTTCCACCTCTCTCCGATAGGCAGACTCATCATTGTTCCTTATGAGCCCCACAACTGTGGTGTCGTCTGCAAATTTTATGATGTGATTGGAGGGGAAGGAGGGAGAACAGTCATGTGTGAGCAGGGTGTATAATAGTGGGCTGAGCACGCACCCCTGCGGAGCACCAGTCCTGAGGGACAGTGTGGATGAGGTGTGTTTGCCCAGCCTGACGGCTTGCGTGCGGTTTGTGAGGAAGTCCAGAACCCAATTGCACAGTGAGTTAGACAGACCCAGAGTTCGGAGTTTGCAGATGAGTTGGCGAGGTAAGATGGTGTTGAAGGCGGAACTGTAGTCGACGAAGAGCATTCTTACATGCTGTGTTTATCCCCTCTAGATGTTTCAGGGCAGTATCAAGCACAATGGCATCCTCAGTCGATCTGTTCCGCCTGTAGGCAAACTGGTATGGTTCAAAAGAGGCTGGTATGATGGATGTGATGTGCTTCATAACCAGTCTCTCTAAACACTTAGCAGGGGGAGAGGAGTGAGTGCCACGGGTCTGTAATCATTCAGGCACGTGACAGCTGACTGCTTGGGTACTGGAATTATAGTAGATGATTTAAAACATGCTGGGACGTGTGATATTTGCAGAGAGAAATTAAATATGTATGTAAAAACTGATCAGTCAGCTGATCCGCACACTCTCTCATGATGCGGCCCACCACTCCATCAGGTCCCGCTGCCTTCCGTGGGTTGGTGTTTTCCGGAGGCAGCACCTGACTTCATGGTGGCTGAGGACGGGGGCTGTACCACTGGGGGGGGGAGGGGCTGCACTACCTGGTCACTGTTTGCTCTGTCGAACCGTGCATAGAACTGATTCAGCTCCTCAGTCAGAGCAGCAGAGCTGTTTGTGGGTGACGTTGGCCCCTTGTAGTCAGTGATGGATCTGATCCCCTCCCACACCTGGCGGGGGTTGGTGGACAGTGCTCCACACGTCCCAAACTCTTCTCCCTTCTGGCTCCAAAACTGTGGAATGCACTTCCCATTGCAGTCAGAACTGCAGCATCACTCCCATTCTTCCGCCGTAGTCTGAAAACCCACCTTTTCAGACTCCATCATGGCCCATAGCACTTATCCTACCCCCTTAGATAGCATTTCTGTAGACTTAGATAGCATTTGATACAGACTTATAGCATGTTATGTAGACAGCACTATAATTGTATTGTATGTAGTCATAGCACGCCATAGTACATATGTATAGCATAGTATAGTATATATGTATAGTTTATATGTATAGTTTCATTATATAGATATTCCACTGTTACTTTCTTAGCTTACGCATGTTTCTTGATAAATGTTTTTATGTGATGTATTCCCATGCTTTTGTTCTTACTTAAATGTAAGTCGCTCTGGATTAAGAGCGTCTGCTAAATGCCTAAATTGTAAATTGTGGAGTTGTTGAAGTGGGTCTCAATGCGCTGCTTGTACTTGACGTTGGCAGCTTTGATGCCTCTTCTTAGAGCTGACCTGGCGATGCTGTAGGCAGCTGCGTCCCCGACCTATAACTTTGTCTTTAGGGTTTCTTCCTGGGGCCAATGATATAAACGCTGATAGTGTGACGTAATACTATTGCACGCACACACACGCACCTCCCCCTCTATATATATTTTTTTAATACGACAACCTCTGTGGGCGGAGCTGCTTGCCACATACACGCGTGTGAACTGAACGGCGCGGTTTGCTGCCCTGTGCCTACGTGACAGATTTTCAAACAGTCATTTAACACATTACCACACCAGTTCAGAGAGTCAGCAGACGTCCATTAGATTGTTTTTCTTTGGTTTGGAACTTGGAAGCAAGTAGATGTTCACGTCAGGTCCTCAGGATTAATCAAGTTATCTCATTCTGACCTGAGATCAGATTCATACGAGGTTTTCCACTGGACACACACTGGTCTGATTAACCCATTCTGACCTGAGATCAGATTCTAAAAATGTCAGTCGTTCTTCGATTTTTCAAAAATAGCAGACCTACAAGCTCGTATCGCGCCACTCGGTGGCGCGATATGATCTTGTAGATCTGCTATTTTTCTATAGATAAAGCATAACATGATGCTAACACCAAAATGGGTGCCCGGTCAGAATGGGTTAAGCTCCCTTCTGGACTTACAACTGTAGTGGCAGGTCTTCCAAACCAAAGGGGAGCAGGTCATACACCTTGCCTATCCAAGGTCAATCCTTCTGGGCAGACAGTAGGGCAATTAAGCGCCAATATGTAACCATATACAGAACCAATTAGGTATCAAGATGGAGAACCATAACCTTTTCATGCACCTGGAATGACGTGGACCATTCTCAGCTCACCTATGAGGCATACAGTGAAAGGGGATCATGTGCTCTCCAGCCTCCTGTTGGAGTTTCACTGCTACTCCTCCCTTCCGCCCTAGATTCACAGCTGCTCCATCAGCTCCCATGGCCACCATCTTCTGGAGCCAGTCCTGGCATGAGTCCCCAAGACCAGAGAAATGATGACTTGGTGGCTGCATAGATTCCTAAGACCAGAGAAATGATGACTTGGTGGCTGCATAGATTCCTAAGACCAGCCAAATGATGACTTGGTGGCTGCATAGATTCCTAAAATAGGTAGATTTGTATAGATCATGTTGCTACTACAGCATGTCATAGCTAACCTGACTCTGCCAGATGGGGGCGGTATTGGGTAACCATGTTCCCCAACACAGCCTTCATCTGGGATCTCTCAGGGAGTTGAGCTGACACCGATCCGTTCCGTACCGAACCAATCAGCGTGAGCTAAGGGCGGGATATGTGCGAAACAGGATGTCTGGGGAACATGGTTACTCAATATGATTGGTTGTGTTTGCACGCCCACACGGTGATAGACAGACGGTCCCATCCAATCATCTACCAAGTATCTTGAAAAAAAGGAACAGCCCCGTCATCGAATTTGCTTCCGCGATCCCAGATCCCAATAAGCTGTGAAACAAATTTGGGTAGCAAGCTTCTTGGATCTGGCAGCGTCAGGTTATGTCATAGCAGCAACAGGGACAATATCATGTATTCATGTGATAATGTTTTTATTTTATTTTATACAATTTAATACATGTATTAATGTATGTATTCGTGTATAAAAAAAAATATTACCGTCAGCTTTGGCATGTTGCACCTCAACGTGTCCAACAATACATCATATGAAAACTACATTCTGTAGTTTCATTATGTAAGACACTGAACAATGACCATGGCCTCCTTGTGTCTGAATTCAAGGGAAAAGGCACGCTCAACTCAAACAGTGTTTTAAGGATTCAGGCGTGTGCTGGGGCGTGTGCAGATTCGAAGGGAATATGTAGGAAGAGAATAAAATCCGCACTCTTAGTGGTAGTAAGAGTCTTATTTAATAATGTAGACTAGAGGATGCGCAGCAGCAGTCAGATCAGACAAACGTGTTTTGGCGCGCAGGCCTTCGTTATTGTTATTAGTCCACCCTAACCCTAACTCTGGCACCCGGCGAAAACTAGCCCAAAGATTAAGGCCGGCCCTACCTGTGCCCTCATCAAACCCTGTACCCCCCCCCCCCCCCCCCCCCATGCCAAAGCGCCAGCGCTCGCCCAGCAATCTGCTGTTACCTAGGCGGATGTGTGTACATCACACATACTTTAGGGGTCCCTTCTCGCCCTCAGGTGACTTACTGGTGCAATATTGACTTAATCTGCTCCACTACAAAGGACAAGTGGCTCAAAAATGTAATGTCCAGACCTGAAAACTGCCTTTGATAAATGATGACTTGTGTTTTAGAAATGGAGAAGATGAAGTTCCTCCAACTACCAAAGCTATAAAACAGGAAACACTGCATGGGAAAATGAAAATTAAGTTCAAACGTTAAATGGTTTTCTCTTTTTTTCTAGACGTCCTGCACCTCCCTGTTTGTAAAGAGGAGGTTTTCACTGAACAACAGGAGAGGTGCTCCAGTCTGGTCCAGGAGGAACCACAACCTCCACAGATTAAAGAAGAACATGAGGAGATACTGCAAAGACCAGAGGAGGCTGGTGGGTCAACGTTGACATTACTAGCAGTGAAAAGTGAAGAATACACATGAAGACTCATACAGGGGAAAAGCCCTTTACTTGTAACGTGCGTGTACATGACCTCGCCCTTTAGGGGTCCCTTCTCGCCCTCAGGTGACTTACTGGTGCAATATTGACTTAATCTGCTCCACTACAAAGGACAAGTGGCTCAGAAATGTAATGTCCAGACCTGAAAACTGCCTTTGATAAATGATGACTTGTGTTTTAGAAATGGAGAAGATGAAGTTCCTCCAACTACCAAAGCTATAAAACAGGAAACACGGCGTGCACGGTGGCACAGTCGGTAGTGCTGTAGCCTCACAGCTAGAAGGTCCTGGGTTCGATTCCCGCTCGGGGCGCTGTGGGTGCTGGCGGCGTGTTTCCTCCTCCGCGTCATCAATGCCCATACCCGAAGGCGGGGTTGGTGAAAGGGCCTTTCTGTGTGGAGTTTGCATGTTCTCCCCGTGTCCCCTAGGGTAGGTACCCTCACATGTTCTCCCCGTGTCCCCTAGGGTAGGTACCCTCACATGTTCTCCCCGTGTCCCCTAGGGTAGGTACCCTCACATGTTCTCCCTGTGTCCCTATAGGGTAGGTACCCTCACAAAAACATGCAGTAATCCTGGTCTCTAAACTGCCTCCCCCTGGCCAGCCGGGACGCCTGATGGAGGGGAATAACGTGTTCCTTCCACGCGCTACGTCCAACCAGGGAAACTCCCCCCTGTCAGGTGTAAAGGAGCAACTTGGACACTCAAGCATGAAGGAAGCATGAGTTAAGTCCGTTGCTCTCCCTAGGTTGGCGGAGGGTGTGTAGAGCCCAGGATCACATCACAGGATGATTGACACAGGGGTGAAAAATGGGTTACAAAATCGTGGGACAAAAAATATAAATTATTAAAAAAAAACAGGAAACACTGCATGGGAAAATTAAATTCAAACGCTAAATGGTTTTCTCTCTTTGTGTCTTTTTTTCTAGACGTCCTGCACCTCCCTGTTTGTAAAGAGGAGGTTTTCACTGAACAACAGGAGAGGTGCTCCAGTCAGGTCCAGGAGGAACCACAACCTCCACAGATTAAAGAAGAACATGAGGAGATACTGCAAAGACCAGAGGAGGCTGGTGGGTCAACGTTGACATTGCTAGCAGTGAAAAGTGAAGAATACACATGAAGACTCATATAGGGGAAAAGCCCTTTACTTGTAACGTGTGTGGTAAAGGATTTGCTCATAGTAGTGGTCTAAAAATACACATGGCGACTCATACAGGGGAAAAGCCGTTTACTTGTAGCGTGTGTGGTAAATGCTGTGGTCAGCGTAGTGGACTAAAAACACACATGAGCACTCATACAGGGGAAAAGTCGTTTTCTTGTATTGTGTGTGATAAAGGCTTTGCTAGGAGTGGTAATCTAAAAAGACACATGATGACTCATACAGGGGAAAAGCTGTTTAACGTGTAACTTGTAACGTGTGTGTACATGACCTCGCCCTTTAGGGGTCCCTTCTCGCCCTCAGGTGACTTACTGGTGCAATATTGACTTAATCTGCTCCACTACAAAGGACAAGTGGCTCAAAAATGTAATGTCCAGACCTGAAAACTGCCTTTGATAAATGATGACTTGTGTTTTAGAAAAGGAGAAGATTGATTGATTGATTGAAATATTTATTAACAGTTTGCAGAATTACAGTACATTTCAAGCACAAACTCAATACAAAGGCTGTTAACTGTGAGTGGACGACCCAATTAAGCATTACACTTGTTTACAACAGGGTCCACATTGTTCAATTCATCAAAACATTTAGAGACATACAAATAGACATTTATATGTAGCTAAAGAACAGAACAGGAATTCATCATATAGGAAGCAAAAAGGGAAAAGATACATATACAGTGAGGGGGAAAAAGGGGGGGGGGGGGGGATTCGGATTTTACAGAGGCCAGTTTCCGTAGGTACCCTTTGAGAGCGGTTTTGAAGGAGTCAAGGGATTCACATGTCTTAATGACTGTTGGTAGGGCGTTCCACATTTTGGTGGCATAGGAGCGAAAAGAATGTAGTCCCTTGTTTGTGCCGAATCTGGGTTGTACATGGTTTGTTGCACTCCCTCTGGTGTTGTGGGTGTGGACTTCGTTTACATTAAGGAAGCATTTAGACAGGTACATGGGTATCTTGGTGGTGTATCGAATCTTGTGGACCAGACCCATTGCAAGATGCTGTACTCTGTCGTCGACCCTAAGCCATCCCAGCCTGTCAAAGTGGGCAGGGGTGAGGTGGGTTCGGGGGGTGAGGCCAAGTAGGAGCCTGACCAGTTTGTTTTGGGAGGTCTGGAGCCTTGTTTTAAGGGCCTTTGAGGTGCTGTGGTACCAAGAGGTGGATGCATAGTCAAGATGAAGTTCCTCCAACTACCAAAGCTATAAAACAGGAAACACTGCATGGGAAAATGCAAAGTTCAAACGCTAAATGGTTTTCTCTCTCTGTGTCTTTTTTTCTAGATGTCCTGCACCTCCCTGTTTGTAAAGAGGAGGTTTTCACTGAACAACAGGAGAGGTGCTCCAGTCTGGTCCAGGAGGGACCACAACCTCCACAGATTAAAGAGGAACATGAGGAGATACTGCAAAGACCAGAGGAGGCTGGTGGGTCAACGTTGACATTACTAGCAGTGAAAAGTGAAGAAAATGATGAAAACAGAGAGACAGAGGCTGTGGCCGGCACCTCAACTCAACACATGGAAACACAAGCTTATATAGAGTACTGGGTACGTTCACAGCCGACTAGTGACAACGAGCTCCTCTCTTCACACTGTTCTGAATCTGACACTGAAGACAGTGATGATTGGGAGGAGACCAGTGAAGGTCAGTCAACTTTAAACACACTGAAATCACACAAGACACAACATGTGGGAGGACAAACATTGTCTTTGAGCAGCAAGCTGTCCCAAGACCTGAGATCATCAAAACAAACTCACTCCATGAGGAGTCACAGAACAGGGAAGAAAAGCTTTAGTTGCACAGAGTGTGGCAAATGTTGTAATCTGAAGACAAATCTGATGAGCCACATGAAGACGCATACAGGGGAAAAGCCCTTTACTTGCAAAGTTTGTGGTAAAGGCTTTGGTGACAGACGTGATGTAAAAAAACACATGAGGACTCATACAGGGGAAAAGCCCTTTACATGTAACGTGTGTGGTAAAGGCTGTGCTCTTAGTGGCCAACTAAAATCACACATGAGGACTCATACAGGGGAAAAGCCCTTTACTTGTCATGTATGTGGTAAAGGTTTCGCTCAGAGTAGTGCTCTGAAAGCACACATTAGGACTCATACAGGGGAAAAGCCCTTTACTTGTCAAGTGTGTGGTAAAGGCTTCATTCAGAGTACCGCTCTGAAATCACACATTAGGACTCATACAGGCGAAAAGCCCTTTACTTGTAACGTGTGTGGTAAAGGCTGTGCTCTTAGTAGTCTTCTAAAATCACACATGAGGACTCATACAGGGGAAAAGCCCTTTACTTGTAACGTGTGCGGTAAAGGCTTCACTGAGAGTAGTGCTCTGAAAGCACACATGATGACTCATACGGGGGAAAAGCTGTTCACTTGTAACGTGTGTGGTAAAGGTTTCGCTCAGAGTCGTCATCTAAAAGCACACATGAGGACTCACACAGGGGGAAAGGCCTTTACTTGTAGCATGTGTGATAAAGTATTTGCTCATAGTTCTACTCTAAAAGTACACATGAAGACTCATACAGGGGAAAAGCCCTTTACTTGTAACGTGTGTGGTAAAGGCTTCACTACGAGTTTTGTTCTGAAATCACACATTAGGACTCATACAGGGGAAAAGCCCTTTACTTGTCATGTGTGTGCTAAAGGCTTCAATCAGAGAACCGCTCTGAAATCACACATTAGGACTCACACAGGCGAAAAGCCCTTTACTTGTAACGTGTGTGGTAAAGGACTTGCTTTTAGTAGTCGTCTAAAATCACACATGAGGACTCATACAGGGGAAAAGCCCTTTACTTGTAACGTGTGTGGTAAAGGCTTTGCTCTTAGTGGCCAACTAAAATCACACATGAGGACTCATACAGGGGAAAAGCCCTTTACTTGTAACGTGTGTGGTAAAGGCTTCATTCAGAGTAGTACTCTGAAAACACACATGATGACTCATACAGGGGAAAAGCCCTTTACTTGTCACGTATGTGGTAAAGGTTTCGCTCAGAGTAGTGTTCTAAAAAGACACATGATGACTCATACAGGAGAAAAGCCGTTTTCTTGTAATGTGTGTGGAAAAGGCTCTGCTAGGAGTGGTAATCTAAAATCACACATGGGGACTCATTAAAGGGGGGAAACTAAAGAATGTACCAGACAGTAGTTTACAGTCTGTTCAGACAGAAATTGACGAACAAAATTACAGATTTTTTTGTAACTTATTTGGTTACCCCCAAAATAATTTGGCGACATTATTACCACACGCTACAATGGCAAATGCGGATAACCGCGAGATCGGATTGTTTGTGGGTTGGACATACAAGTATTATTTTTGAGAACATGCGGGTAAAGGACGACAAAACCATGAGGTGAAAATGCAAATTATGTGGCGGACAGAAAGCATTGTCCACAGACAAAGATCAATTTTAAATGGCCACAGTAGCATGTCACCAAGAGTCAACTTGACAAAATGATTGCTAGGTAGCCTATGTTGTTGAGGAAATGCTTCCCCTCTCAACGGTGGAGTCTGTTCCTTTCAGACCACTGGTCAGCAAAATACCAGTGAAAGCAGGGCCAATGTGCAGAAATACATTTTCCAAATACCTGAACAGTGAATATTCTAAAATGGAAGATGAGCTCAAAAATACATTTGATGAATTAGAATATCTCTATACCACTGCAGATATATGGACAAATTCTTTCTTTGATTATTATTAAAAAAAAATTGAAGGCAAGTTGAGGCTACAATAAAGATGCCTGTCAAAATGTCTGAACATTTTTTATTGTTCCACTACATTTCATATGTTAGGAGGGAGTTGTCTTTTCTCTTACTGTGCGACAGAACAAAAAACCTTCTTTTAAATCGTTTTTTATATATTTTTTAAAGTAAAGTAAAGTAACTTGAAAGTAGTTACTTTCATAATTTAATAACTAGTAAAGTAACTAGTTACTTTTTATATAAGTAACTATAACTATAACTCTTTACTTTTTAAAAGTAACTTGAGCAACACTGATGACAAGTGATAGATACTAAGCCAGTGGAATCACATAATCTGATCTCAACCACCACACTTTTAGTTTTATCTTGATTATCTGTTGTATGCAAAACCTATATAAACATATGGCGCAAATAGTTTGGCAGATTATTTCTCTGTTGTAACACTGTTTTATGCATATAACCTTATATACTGTTGGATGTTTCAGACATTAACCCATTCTGACCTGAGATCAGATTCATACGAGGTTTCCACTGGACACACACTGGTCTGATTAACCCATTCTGACCTGAGATCAGATTCTAAAAATGTCAGTCGCTCTTCGATTTTTCAAAAATAGCAGACCTACAAGCTCGTATCGCGCCACTCGGTGGCGCGATATGAGCTTGTAGATCTGGTATTTTTCAATAGCTAAAGCATAACATGATGCTGACACCAAAATGGGTTCCCGTTCAGAATGGGTTAACCTTTATAGTCCGGCAGCCGAGGTGGACGGGTGGGACATTTAGTATGTCCCACGTCATGACAAAATGTGATGAGGTCAGCACATTTTGGGAACATTTGCGCAAGTGGCTATGGCTGCTTTTAGCCCAAGGAGTGTATTTTGTGCAAAACTAATATGGATTCAGAATCAAGAAAGCCCCCTAGTTTGACATGTCACATGCTACACAATCCATGCCAATACATTACAATTAGAGACACAGACCAGGTGCCAGTGTTTCTATTGTAAAAAGAATTATAATAATAAAGTTTAAAAAAGATACCGCTGACTCGGCCACGGAAAACAACAAACACAAGAAAAACTGCATGCACCTCGTGGCCAGTTTGTTGTATACTTATATAGAAGGATAAGGAGACGGGAAACACACGGGGACAAAACAGGGCTGTCAATATATAACATACGCTTTGAGGGTTATAGTGCTTAAAACATAACCTGAGGCCCAGGCCGTGGCGTAACGGTCTGGGCACCGGACTGGTAATCCAGTCGCAGTGTGCCGCGGGTTCGACTCCCGAACCCGACACGGCCTTTACTGCATGTCATCCCCCCATCTCTCTCCCGTTTCCTGTCAGCCTACTGTCTGTCCCTTCAAAAATCAATAAAAGGCGTAAGCCGCAAAAGAAATATCTTAAAAAAAAAAAAAAAAACATAACCTGACATAATCCTGGTTTGGATTGGGTTAAAGCAAAAGGACAACTTTAGTTTTTTTCTCAACCAAGGTTCATGTTTAGTTGTTATTAGAGAAACTAAAAGATGAGTGTTCATTTTTTTAAATGTGCTGCTTTCTTTCGTTTTAGCGATTTCAGCTATTTTTGACAGGGGGGGGCGGGGGCATTCGAACATGGGGCTAAATATGTCTTTTTTTCAAAATATTATGGCGATTTATAATTTGTATTATTTACTATAGTCCTACTAGACCCAAATTAATTACATCTGGCCACAGAAGATCACAGGAGTTACTGAATGTACTGGGGGGAAGCCAGTTGTAGGTTGTAGGCTCAATATGTCAGTTTGACACATTCAGTAAATCCCGTGATCTTTTGTGACCAAATGTAATTTCTTGGGGTCTAGTAGGACTATATAGTAAATATAAATAAAAAAAATCACTATGAAATTTTGTAAAAAAAATAAGTATTTAGCCCCATGTTCGAATGCCCCCGCCCCCCTGTCAAAAATAGCAAAAAACGCTAAAACGGAGAAAGAAAAGAAAAAAGAATAACACTCATCTTTTACTTTCTCTAATATCAACCTAAAACATGAACCTTGCTTTAACCATGTTGGAACCACTGTCTGTGGTCATGCAGGTCATGTTCTCATCTTTCAGTCCCCAGCCATCAAGCAAGGCTCTCGAACAGGCCAGTTGCGATCAGTTCCCCTGTGTGGTCTTGTGTAGAGTTCTCATCGGGCCCGAAAATTAAGGCCCGGCCCTAACTGGGCCCTAACTGATCAGGCCCTAGGCACGGCCCGGCCCGACTAATTAGCCATGGGCCTCAGCCGGACGCCGCTATCGAAGGCCGTCCTGCCGCGCCGTCTCACGATGCTGAAGATCCTCAGGTAGTGCAGGACGTTGGCGGTGAGCGAGCAGCCCCAGAGCGCCACCAGCATGTACGACCACGCTCCCGACGACGGCTCCGACGATGTCGCGGAATGACCGGCGGCGCCGCCGCCGCTGTGAAGCTTATTAGGCCCCGCCCCCCAGACGCCGCCGCGACGACATGGCGTGAAGACGACGGCCCGCTTGGAGAGAGTCGTCAGCGAGACGACGGCGAGGATTAGCCCGCACGGCCACACGGACAGGATCCACCGACGGACCCTCACCTAGTAGGAGGAGCATGGGGGAAAGGTACTCACATGGTTTACTTAACCCATTCTGACCTGAGATCAGATTCATACGACACTGGACACACATTGGTCTGATTAAAGAGGAATACCACTCATTAACATGGTGAATCACATCTTGATGATGACCATCAAGATGTGATTCACCATGTTAATGCATTTTTTCAGACCTCCAGTTCTAGGAAACACAGAATGGGGGGACTTTTTATTATTTCCACAACACCTCTAAGGTATATTAATGACATAGTAAAATGTTGAAAATGAGTGGAATGCCCGCTATCAATAAAATGTACAATTAATACAATGTAGAACACTACTCTTTTACAATTACAATTAAGCATTTATCAGACACTCTTAATCCAGAGTGATTTACAATAAGCAGGAACAAAAACATGGTAATACATCACATACGTAGAAATGGAAATAGTCATCTAGCAAGTGCTGCTTTAATACTTAACCCTAGAACACTAAACATGGGTGATTTTCACCCGGACGATTATATTTGAGCAATTTTCATAATGTTGCCGATGTCTCTCCCCCCCCCCCCCCATGATTTTCATTTTTTGTGTGTGAAAAGAGTATTGAGATGTATTGCTGTACTTCAATATTATTTTGATGCGAAATATTTTTATATTGGGTAAAATATACCCATGTTTAGTGTTGGTGTAACACAAAATATGTTTAGTGTTCTAGGGTTAAAAAAGTATTCAATCAAACAGTGTTGATTTCGTTGACTAAAACTAAGACGAAAAATGTTCGTCGACTACCTTTTTTCATTGACGAAAACTAAATGGAAACTAAATGAAAACTAAGCTACGATGACTAAAACTAAGACTAAATATGTTGACAATTACGTCAACAAATACAAACTAGACTAAAATCTTAGGTAGGGACCTAGTGGACAAGAGATCCAGCAGGCTATAAGTCATTTTACATTTGGTTTCATGCTGAAAATAGCATATCTAAAAATCAAAATCAAAATGTGCTGCCGAAAACAACACTGCAATCCAAATCAATCCAAATCCATCAAGACGCTCACCTTCCGCCGCTCGCTCTGGAAGGGATGGGCGATGGCGTGGAAACGCTCCACGCTGATTGCCACCAGCGTGAGCAGCTGGACCACGCTGCACAGCGCGTAGACCAGCTGCTGCAGGGCGCACAGCGCCACAGGGGGCGCCACTGAGGAGCCCTGGTGGTAGTAGGGATGGAGCTCGTTAATTTGTATTGATGACGAGTGCCTTATCGATCATCAAGCTTATCGAGCCGGGTTCTTATCGAGTCCACTATCGGGCATTTTATATTATGTTGTGGAAAGACGGGAGACAATAAATTCTGAACAGAACCAGCATCTTTTAATAGGGCCTTCAAATACAGTACTAAATACCTTTTTACCAATAACATAATATTAAAGGCAGCGTTAACTGGTTAATACGTGTACTGTCACTTTAAAACATAATTTTGTTTCCCCGGACAGCGCTGGTCGGCAGGTATCAATACACTTTTAGACCGACATGTTTGTGCCAGCGTGGATGATTACATTTATTTATTGATCGCCTCTTGCCATGATTGTTTGAACATGACATCATGGACCGCTATGCTACATAACAGGCTCGATAAGTCCAAAGCTTATTGATACTGGGTACTCGATAAGCCCACAGCTTATTGATACCGGGTACTCGATAAGCCCACAGCTTATCGATACCGGGTACTCGATAATCCCCAAAGCTAATTGATACCGGGTACTCTAAGCCCATAGCTTATTGATACCGGGTACTGGATAAGCCCCAAAGATTATTGATACCGGGTACTTGATAAGCCCAAAGCTTATTGATACCGGGTCCTCGATAAGCCCCAAAGCTTATTGATACCGGGTACTCGATAAGCCCCAAAGCTTATTGATACTGGGTACTCGATAAGCCCCAAGGTTTATTGATACCGGGTACTCGATAAGCCCCAAAGCTTATTGATACCGGGTACTCGATAAGCCCCAAAGCTTATTGATACCGGGTACTCCATAAGCTGCAAAGCTTATTGATACCGGGTACTCGATAAGCCACAAAGCTTATTGATACCGGGTACTCGATAAGCCCCAAAGCTTATTGATACCGGGTACTCGATAAGCCCCAAAGCTTATTGATACCGGGTACTCGATAAGCCCCAAATCTTATTGATACAATCATACCGGGTACTCAATAAGCTTGTTATGGCATTTTATGGGGTGTTAGGAGCTCCATCCCTACCTGGTGGTCCCGGTAGCGGTCCGTTCCTCCGTAGCGCAGCAGGGAGAACAGCATCAGGGGCGTGTCCAGAGAGCACTTCAACAGGTCACCGGCCGCTAGGTTGACCAGCAACGCTACGTTGGACGTCTGCACACTCCTGGTCCTGTAAGACAGTAAACACTCCATTCATCCATTCTGAAAATCCTTGTTAACGGGATTGTGACATAAAAAAAAGTTTTTGAAAATGTTCTTACTTTTTTAAAGGTTTTCTGAGCTCAATTGCACCCACAAAAACCTGAACTTTTAACATTCATTAGTTTTTCGGTGTTCTGGGGTTTTCTGGCTCAAACAAGTGCTCCGATTGTCCTGATGTTTGCGATGTCACAGCCTGCAGGCTGCAAATCCCATATAATTATGTCAATGGGATTTGCCAGCAGATGTCACTGTTTTCACTGTTTTCATTGCAGCTCAAAAGGCTTCCAAACGTCAGAGAAAACTCCAGGCCACAGAAGATCCACTGAATGTTCAAAAGTTCACCCCTAAAAATATATGTAATTGGCCGCCGACCCCCATCTGAAAAAAAAAAAGCAAAGATTTTAGTTAAAAACAGTTTTTTTTGTGCGTGGCACTGTGGAGCAGTCGCGGTGCGACAGCGCAAGCGTATTTACATGAGCGCAGTCCCGTGAATTTGTTGCGCGCGTGCTCGTTTCGTACACATACCCCCCCACGACTCACCAGACCTGGATATGCTTTTTTTTAACGCTTGCGTTGTCGCGCCCCTCTTAAACAGACCTGGAGGAGACCTGTCGTGGGTGACCAGATTCAGAGCCTTAGATATAGACAGAGTTACGCAAACTGCGTTCACTTCATGGGGCTTCAGTCCAATGGCGGCTCTCCTACATAGACTTCTATTGAGAATAGGGACAACAAACTGAGACAACAGCTCAGCTTTAATGATCTTAAATCCCTTTATTTTATTAGATTGTTTTGTAGTAATAGTACAACATAAACATTGAAGAGATTAGTTGTTACTGTAACTGTACACTACTGTAAAACAGTTGCACACCTGCTTAAAATAACTCATTTGCGCCGCCCTCGTTGAAAACAATGTATTTCCAACTCCAGCTTGTCTCAGTTCAGGCTGCATGAACAGCGCTCGAGTGCTCGGTTTCTGTCCCCTCAATGTCGTAACTCTTCTATTAGATGGCTCTGCCTGTCAGTCACAATGTGGTACAGGGTCTCAATTTGAACACTGATGCATATCAGTCACAAAGTGGGACAGGGTCTCAATTTGAACACTGATGCCTGTCTGTCACAATGTGGGACAGGGTCTCAATTTGAACACTGATGCCTGTCAGTCACAATGTGGGACAGACAGGGTCTCAATTTGAACACTGATGCCTGTCAGTCACAATGTGGGACAGGGTCTCAATTTGAACACTGATGCCTGTCGGTCACAATGTGGGACAGGGTCTCAATTTGAACACTGATGCCTGTCAGTCACAATGTGGGACAGGGTCTCAATTTGAACACCGATGCCTGTCGGTCACAATGTGGGACAGGGTCTCAATTTGAACACTGATGCCTGTCGGTCACAATGTGGGACGGGGTCTCAATTTGAACACTGATGCTTGTCGGTCACAATGTGAGACAGGGTCTCAATTTGAACACTGATGTCTGTCGGCCACAATGTGGGACATGGTTTCAATTTGAACACTGATACCTGTCAGTCACAATGTGGGACAGACAGGGTCTCAATTTGAACACCGATGCCTGTCAGTCACAATGTGGGACAGGGTCTCAATTTGAACACTGATGCCTGTCGGCCACAATGTGGGACAGGGTCTCAATTTGAACACTGATGCCTGTCGGCCACAATGTGGGACAGGGTCTCAATTTGAACACTGATGCCTGTCGGCCACAATGTGGGACAGGGTCTCAATTTGAACACCGATGCCGGTGCAGATCTACAAGCTCATGGCGCGCTACGAGCTTGTAGGTCTGCTATTTTTGAAAAATCGAAGAACGACTGACATTTTTAGAATCTGATCTCAGGTCAGAATGGGTTCGTCAGACCAGTGTGTGTCCAGTGGAAACCTCGTATGAATCTGATCTCAGGTCAGAATGGGTTAAGTGTGACCTTGCTTGGAGAGCCGAGGTCCTATTTGGCTCCCAAGGAGGATCCCAAATGTTGTAGAAAGTGTCCATTTTAGAATGCAACATAACATGTAATGCATTCACAAGGAATACAGTCCATTATAATGCTATATTTATTTGATGGAGAAACATCTAATGCTTTGTGTTAGAACAAAATAGACGATTTGCTTGTCCACATATGATGTAAATTCTCCATTCAATGCCAATGTTTGTGTTAGGACAAACATCTACACTATAGCTGAATATAGGAATCACACTCGTGTGAAGTGAGGGGCGCTCTTATCATCATGCATCACATTCCATGCTCAGCCAATCAAATCATCACAAATGATGTTCATTCCGGCCAATCACGTTTGGCGTCTTCACCTTTCTGCCCTCACTTTTACCCTCAGTATGTATACTTTGCTCAGCCAATCAAATAATCGCTATGCCGTGATCAGCCAATCACAAGCACACGAACCCGGAAAGCTGGGCATAGCGCATCTCAAAAACTTCCCTCTCCAGTCCATGAACGCAGCATTTACTGCAAGGTGAAAGAAATGCAATCACGTAACTGTGTTATGTAGCTGTAACACGGTCATTCCTCAACCGTTTCAGATATGGGAAGGCTCGTCGGAACCGGGCCGGGGTCCCTGGGTGTGTTCCTAGGTTCTGGGGGGTTTTGGGGACCCTCTGGGGACCCCCAAATGCACACTAACTCCTCCTCCTATCTCCACTAGCTAAAGAGTGCTGGGTTGTGCCCCGGAAAGAGCTGATCTACAAGCTCTCAACGTGTCGTGCTGCGACGCATTGAGAGCTTGTAGATCTGCTATTTTCGCTATTTTTTGTCCAAAAGTGCCCTCTCACGGGATTTCAGCCCCTGCCCCTTTAACACTCTGCACGTCCCTGTGTGAACGACTATGTGCTCTGTATCCCCTGGTGAAGGGACTTAACCGCAGAAACGTTGGATTCGTGATGTCTTAACCTGCTGCTGCGTCCCTAAATACAATACTGTCCCGTTGGCTCTGCAGCGTGTGCGTAAAGGGTCACCTTTTAGTCAAGGTTCCCTCTTCAGTTTATACTCCCCCTGGGCCGTTTTATCATAATAGAAATAGAAAACATCGAAGCATAATATAAGCTTGTTTCTTAGCAGGAAAGGACTAAGGCTAAGGACTTAGCAGGAAAGGACTCTATATAATATACATTCGGAGATTGTGGAATAGTTGCCTGGCCACGCAAGACCAGAGCCTTAAATATAGACAGAGTTACTTCAGTCCAATGGCGGCTCTCCTACATAGACTTCTATTGAGCATCGGTACAACCAACTGGGACAAGTCCTGGACCGGAAGTAGGCAGAAATGCATTGGACTCAGGCAACAAACAGCCCAGCTTTAATGATCTTAAATCCCTTTATTTTAGATTGTTTTGTAGAAATAGTACATACATAAACATTACACATTAGTTGTTACTTGTACAATAGGTTGTCATGTTGCACACATGCTTAAAATGGCTCTTATTTGCGCCGCCCTCGTTAAAAACTCCAGCTTGTCCCAGTTCAGGCTGCATGAACAGCGCTCGAGCGCTCGGTTTCTGCCCCCCTCAATGTCGCAACTCTTCTATTAGATCGATTTGGTCAGACCTGGTGCGTCTTCCGTGGTTGTCGCTGCTGAGGCCGCTAAAGTTTGTGAGTGTCGCTAACGTTGCGTGGATCCGACCCGTCTTCCCCGCGGTGTCTCGTGGACACCAGAGGGTTCCAGGGCGCCGTGCGGGCCACACCCCTCTTGTCGTCCTTGGACAGCGGTGTCAGGTGACTCGCCAGGACGATGTCGCGGAACTCCTCGAAGGTCGCCGTTCGCTGCGACACGGCGCGGAGCTTGGCGTCGTTCTCGCGGGCGCGCCGCCGCTCGGCCTCCGCCGCCCAGCACAGCTCTCTCTCCAGAGCCCGGAAGTCGATCACGTCGTCATTGTTGTTGTCGCCGCCGCCATTGTCGGAACCCTCCATGGCGTTACGGTCGTTAAGCCCTGCTGCCGCCGCCGCCGCTGCTACGTTCGGTGAGTGACCGTCGACTCCTTTTTGCCGTTGGGTCCGTTCGAGGATCAGAACTGACGTCGGTCGTAACAGACAGGGCGAGCGTCTCAGGGTACAACTGTACTTGTAAGTCTTTGAGAGTCGGCACTCAACACTCCTCCTTATATAGCCTGGCCGGGATCTGCTTATGTAGATCTGACCTCGTCCAAACACTCAAGACACGCTCCATATATGGCCAGCCAGACCTCGTCAAACCCTGTACACTCAAGACACGCTCCCTATATGGCCAGTACAGAATTAATTCCATAATATCTTGATCTGACCCCCCATGCCAAAGCACCAGCGCTCGCCCAGCAGTCTGCCGTCACCCAGGCGGATGCGTGCACGCGACCTCAGGGCATCTTACCGGTATCAGAGAGATGACGGTCTCACGTCATAATTTGGATGACGTAAACTAGAGGCGATGCGAGATGCCCGAGGAGAAGACAACCTTCTGCGCCCGGGGAAGGGAGGGTTCCTATGGTGCAAAAACGACAGGTACTGGTGGGGCCGTGGGGGTGTGTGAGTGTGACATCGTCTGGCAAGCAGCACATTAACTTACAACGGACTATATTATTAACAACTCTGGAATATTTTACCTTTTTTTTGTGTCGTGATTTGAAGCAGCGCCCGTGTCAGTCTCCCTCGTGTTCTTTTTCTCCCCCTGGACATTTCCTCTTCCTCAAAAAACGCTCAATTATTCCACTCCACTGCTCATTACGGAACCGTAGACTAGTAGTAGAAGTGATGCGCCAGTGACATATTTTGAGCAGCAGCATTCTGTAAACTATTTTGCGGGTTTCTCTCTGCAGTAGTAGTTTGTCGTCATGTTCTGGCTATTAGTGTTGCCGCCTGCCGGTGCACGGAATCTTGCGCCGACATTTATGCAGGGTGGTGCCTCATGCTGCCCATAGTTGCGCACGATAGGTGCATTTTCAATGCAAAACTCCTTTACGTCCCGAAAAACTCCCGATAAAGAATAATTAATTTTGAGCTTGCAGATCAGCCATTTGTTTAACATACGACACGTCGTATGGCGAAGCATACGTCAGGCTTCCCTTTTGTTTTTAGCTGAGGTGATGTACAGTCAACACAGAGTCAGACACACATGGCTCCTCGGTGCAAAATAAATAATGTACACTACCCGACTTTACGATAAAAGCTGGGTGACTGAAATTCTTTGTCCCTGTATAAAAGGTGCAGTTCTTATCGGCCAGATTGGGATGCTCACGACATATTTTGCACCACATCCCGCTGCGCTCAGCATTAGTTTGGAGCCAGCCGACATGATACAACCACTTTTCCGCAAACACACGTTTTCTGTGCGGTTCAGACAGGTGGTGGTTCCGTCTGGCGTCTCTTTGGAGGTGGTGGTGCTGGAACACCAAAATAATTACTTAATGGCGCTTGCTTCTTGGACATTTTGACGAGAGTTTGGCTGTAATACTGTAAGTATAATGTGTCAGGTAACTTTTTCTCCGTACTAGTAAACTCCTGTCCTCCTCCCAGTAGCAAGCACTAAGCAGCATGCATGGATTTGGAATCCTCCCTCGTTTGAGTAAGGACGCGCTGTGATTGGCCACAATGGCCAGTGCACTCTCGCAAGACGTGCTGTGATTGGCCAGTAGCCACTTTGAGTGGCAGTCGGTGGGAAATGCTCTCACCACAGAATTTACTAGTGGGTATTCTGGCCATAATTATCATTCTATGCGGCCACAGCTGTTGGTACGCAGAAGCGCTTACAGGCGCTTGATTGACAGCGCATTTTGAATTTTGACGACGCATGCGCACTGGCGCACCGCTTATGTGCAGCCCTGTGTATATGTATAAAATCAATGGTTTTCGATGGTGGTGACGTAATGACGATATGTTTTAGTGTCGGGAGGATTAAAGGTAATGCTACATGTATGTAATCTGGCACCACTGCCATATCAGCACAATTAGTCATTACGTCATTTGCTGGGACGGTGCATACGCATCAAAATTGGCGGGACAGCTGGGACGGTGCATACAGCGCAAAGTAACCACAGTATACCGCTAATCAACTTACAAATTACATACATACATATACATAGTATATGTATAACTAGCTCTCAATGATGACGTAATAAAGATGTGGATTAAAGGACCCAATGCCAGAGTGTAATTGGTTTTCGATGGTGACGTAATGACGATATGTTTTAGTGTTGGGAGGATTAAAGGTAATGCTCCTATGTATACATGTATGTAATCTGGCACCACTGCCATATCAGGCACAAGTAGTCATTAGGTTACATGCATAAAGTAGGTAGGTAGCAAATAGTTAAAACTAATAATTCAACATTTCAAACGTTCCTTCACAGAGAAACTGAGATTTTACAGTTTGTAGCGGTCAAAAGTACTTGCGCGCTCTGCTTGCGCACTAGTAGGCCATTTATGGCCTACTAGTGTGCAACAAGCAAGTATGCACTCGACAGAGTGCAGTTCTAGTTTTCTTCTAGAATGACCCAGGGACTGTCCTGTTTGTTTCCCTTCATATAGTGACCCAGTAACTGTGCTGTTTGTTAGAGTGACCAGTGACTGCTGTTTGTATCTCTTCATCTAGAGTGACCCAGTGACTGCTGTTTGTTTATCTTCATCTAGAGTGACCCAGTGACTGTGCTGTCTGTTTCTCTTCATCTAGAGTGACCCAGTGACTGTGCTGTTTGTTTCTCTTCATCTAGAGTGACCCAGTGACTGTGCTGTCTGTTGCTCTTCATCTAGAGTGACCCAGTGACTGTGCTGTCTGTTGCTCTTCATCTAGAGTGACCCAGTGACTGTGCTGTTTGTATCTCTTCATCTAGAGTGACCCAGTGACTGTGCTGTTTGTTTCTCTTCATCTAGAGTGACCCAGTGACTGTGCTGTCTGTTTATCTTCATCTAGAGTGACCCAGTGACTGTGCTGTTTGTTTATCATCATCTAGAGTGACCCAGTGACTGTGCTGTTTGTCTATCTTCATCTAGAGTGACCCAGTGACTGTGCTGTCTGTTTATCTTCATCTAGAGTGACCCAGTGACTGTGCTGTCTGTTTCTCTTCATCTAGAGTGACCCAGTGACTGTGCTGTTTGTTTCTCTTCATCTAGAGTGACCCAGTGACTGTGCTGTCTGTTGCTCTTCATCTAGAGTGACCCAGTGACTGTGCTGTCTGTTGCTCTTCATCTAGAGTGACCCAGTGACTGTGCTGTTTGTATCTCTTCATCTAGAGTGACCCAGTGACTGTGCTGTTTGTTTCTCTTCATCTAGAGTGACCCAGTGACTGTGCTGTTTGTTTCTCTTCATCTAGAGTGACCCAGTGACTGTGCTGTCTGTTGCTCTTCATATAGAGTGACCCAGTGACTGTGCTGTTTGTCTATCTTCATAGAGTGACCCAGTGACTGTGCTGTTTGTTTCTCTTCATCTAGAGTGACCCAGTGACTGTGCTGTTTGTTTATCTTCATCTAGAGTGACCCAGTGACTGTGCTGTTTGTCTATCTTCATATAGTGACCCAGTGACTGTGCTGTTTGTTTCTATTCATCTAGAGTGACCCAGTGACTGTGCTGTTTGTATCTCTTCATCTAGAGTGACCCAGTGACTGTGCTGTTTGTATCTCTTCATCTAGAGTGACCCAGTGACTGTGCTGTTTGTTTCTCTTCATCATCTAGAGTGACCCAGTGACTGTGCTGTTTGTTTATCTTCATCATCTAGAGTGACCCAGTGACTGTGCTGTTTGTTTATCTTCATATAGAGTGACCCAGTGACTTTAATTTAACTTTCAATTTATGTAACGTTTATGTAGACTTATGGCAGTTTATGTAGACTTATAGCATTTTATGTAAACATAGCACCAGAATATTATAGTGTAGACGTATAACATTTTATGTAAACATAGCACTATATAGTGTCTGCATAGTTTAATTTTATAGATATTCCACTGTTACGTATGATTCATGATACACTCTGGATTAAGAGTGTCTGCTAAATGCCTAAATTGTAATTGTAGTGTGACCCAGTGACTGTGCTGTTTGTTGCTCCTCATATAGAGTGACTCGGTGACTGTGCTGTTTGTTGTCTCCACCAGGCCGAAGGCATGGGGAGAGAGTATGTTTTATTGTCTCCACCAGGCCGAAGGCATGGGGAGAGAGTATGTTTTATTGTCTCCACTTCGGCCTGGGGAGAGAGTATGTTTTATTGTCTCCACCAGGCCGAAGGCATGGGGAGAGAGTATGTTTTATTGTCTCCACCAGGCCGAAGGCATGGGGACCCAGCTAACATGTCCACCTGGGCCCAATTTGGTTTTGACATGGGCTATGGGCTTGGGTTCCAAGTGGGCCGTGCACCCAGTATTCACAAAGGGCCCACCCATGTTAGCCCATGTGGGTTTCTAACTCGGTTTTAGGTGGTATCCAAATGGGCCATTTTATTTCAGAACCATGTGTGCCAACTGTGTTTGCCTATATGGGTTTGAACTGGGATCTGATTGGGCCTTAAGTGGGTACCAGCTGGGCAAATTATCAGGCCACACTTGTGTCCACCCTCATTGTCTTCCGTCCTGTTTCTGTTGTCACCTGCTATCGATTGTTCATTCCTACAGATAGGATGCAGTGCGCCACATCGGCGGTGTTTCCAGTTTTCTGTAGTAGTTTCTTCAAGTGTTCAAACTTTATGACTGGATAGCACTCGATCTGTAGAGTCCTACATTACTATCTCCTACGATCAAGGGTTAGGGTTAGGGAACTGTAGCATGCCGTTTTTCATCATTTTTGAGGACGAAAATCACTATAGCCCATGGTCTAGAAGTGATTTTGTCTTTTTTTTCAAATCCTCGTTTTTCATCATGGATTATAGCCGGGTTAGGGTTAGGGTTAGGTTCCACGGGCTAATAAAGTGTAAATTCGGGGGTCCTTGACAAGAAAAGGTTTGGGAAGCACTGTTGTAGAGGGTCTATACTAGATGATAAGTTAGTGACTTTGACAGTGTACAAATGGAACCGGTTTTCAGCAGGTCAAATGAGGTACAGAAAACCGTATGACTCCCAGGCTGATCTCACTGGGGGAAAACTGTATGAGTTTTTGATTAAGAACTAACAATCAATTGAAAAATATATTCTGGATATGACACTTACAAGCCAAATTAGCGCAGTTGGTAGAGCATTAGACTGTAGATCTGAAGGTTCCTGGTTCAAACCTGAGATTCAGCAGTTGAAATGAGGTACAGACAACCGTATGACTCTCAAGCTGATCTCACTGTGGGATGAACTGTATGAGTTTATGTTTAAGAACTAACAATACATTGAAAAATACATTCTGGATGTGTCACTTACAACCAAACAAACAAAAAAGCAGTGTGAATTGTCTGGAGCCAGTGGCTCAGTGTGTTAGAACACTGTCCACATGTTTGGGAGATGGTGAGTTCAAACCCCAAATAAGTGTTTATTTTCAAGACCAATTTCAGAAGAAGAAAACAAACAAAAAAGCAGTGTGAATTGTCTGGAGCCAGTGGCTCAGTGTGTTAGAACGCTGCCACATGATCGGGAGATGGTGAGTCAGCAGTAGAAATGAGATACAGACAACCGTATGACTCTCAAGCTGATCTTACTGCGGTATGAACTGTATGAGTTTATGTTTAAGAACTAACAATGCATTGAAAAATACATTCTGGATGTGTCACTTACAAGCCGAAATAGCTCAGTTGGAAGAGCATTAGACTGAAGATCTAAACGTCCCTAGTTCAATCCTGTGTTTCGGCAGTTGAAATGAGTTACAGAAAACTGTATAAAGTTTCGGAAGACTTACTATAATATGTTGTTTTTCATGTTTTTGAAGGATAAAAAAGACATACTATAGTTCATGGGTTTGTAAGACATACATGTGTACTTCATGATTTGGAGGATTAAAAAATATCAGCCAAACACTCAACTATTTACTGTGAAGTTTTCCTTTCCACACTGACATCAAGTGGCCTGGAAATTCCAGCTGAACTGTGTGCCGCTAAGTGGCCCAGCGGATAAGTCACAAGTTATCTGTAGAGTACCTTGTAGAATTGTGCTAGTTCAAACCCAACACACTCAGTAGGAAGGTGCTGGTTTTTGACGTGCCAATCATTCTGATTGACAGATTCCTTGGCCAATCAGATCGGTCTGCCTTCAGCCAATCCTATGGCTCCTTACATTGTCTCGTCCAATCAAATGGTCGCAGACCCGGACCACTTCCTTGTTTTTTAACTGGATGAAATACTCTGACCTGTTTTAGATTTATAGTGATTCTTCAACTTCATTTTCTTCATTTTCACAGTTTTTGACATTTTATTAATATAATTGATCCTTCTAGATCACTGCTAGATCTGTAACAATCTTCTCTCATGGGGTTAGGGTTAGGGTTAGGTTCAGGTTCCGGTTCCACAGGTTAATAAAGTGTAAATGTGGGGGTCCTTGACAAGAAAAGGTTTGGGAACCACTGTTGTAGAGGGACTATAGAATAGATAGATGTTGATAGTATTAAGTTAGTTACTTTGACAGTGTACAAATGGAATCGGTTTTCAGCAGGTCAAATGAGGTACAGAAAACCATATGACTCCCAGGCTGATCTCACTGGGGGAAAACTGTATGAGTTTATTTGTTTAAGAACTAACAATCAATTGAAAAATATATTCTGGATGTGACACTTACAAGCCAAATTAGCGCATTTGGTAGAGCATTAGACTGAAGATCTAAAGGTCCCTGGTTCAATCCAGGCTTTCGGCAGTTGAAATGAGGTACAGAAAATCCTACGACTCTTAGGCTGATCTCACTGGGTGAAAAACTTTATGAGTTTTTTTGTTTAAGAAGTAACAAGTAACAGTCAATGTAAAAAGAAATACTGGATGTGTTACTTGCAAGCTGTAATAGCTCAGTTGGGAGAGCGTTAGACTGTAGATCTGAAGGTTCCTGGTTCAAATCTGTGATTCGGCAGTTGAAATGAGGTACAGACAACCGTATGACTCTCAAGCTGATCTCACTGTGGGATGAACTGTATGGGTTTTTGTTTAAGAATTAACAATACATTGAAAAATACATTCTGGATGTGTCACTTACAAGCAAACAAACAAAAAAGCAGTGTGAATTGTCTGGAGCAGTGGCTCAGTGTGTTAGAACACTGTCCACATGTTTGGGAGATGGTGAGTTCAAACCCCAAATAAATCTTTATTTTCAAGACCAATTTCAGAAGAAGAAAACAAACAAAAAAGCAGTGTGCATTGTATGGAGCCAGTGGCTCAGTTTGTTAGAACGCTGCCACATGATCGGGAGATGGTGAGTAGGCAGTAGAAATGAGGTACAGACAACCGTATGACTCTCAAGCTGATCTCACTGCGGGATGAACTGTATGTGTTTATGTTTAAGAACTAACAATGCATTGAAAAATACATTCTGGATGTGTCACTTACAAGCCGAAATAGCTCAGTTGGAAGAGCATTAGACTGAAGATCTAAACGTCCCTAGTTCAATCCTGTGTTTCGGCAGTTGAAATTAGTTACCAAAAACTGTATATAGTTTCGGAAGACTTACTATAATATGTTATTTTGAAGGATAAAAAAAGACATACTATAGTTCATGGGTTTGTAAGACATACATGTGTACTTCATGATTTGGAGGATTAAAAAATATCAGCCAAACACTCAACTATTTACTGTGAAGTTTTCCTTTCCACACTGACATCAAGTGGCCTGGAAATTCCAGCTGAACTGTGTGCCGCTAAGTGGCCCAGCGGATAAGTCACAAGTTTTCTGTAGAGTACCTTGTAGAATTGTGCTAGTTCAAACCCAACACACTCAGTAGGAAGGTGCTGGTTTTTGACGTGCCAATCATTCTGATTGACAGATTCCTTGGCCAATCAGATCGGTCTGCCTTCAGCCAATCCTAGGGCTCCTTACATTGTCTCGTCCAATCAAATGGTCGCAGACCCGGACCACTTCCTTGTTTTTTAACTGGATGAAATACTCTGACCTGTTTTAGATTTATAGTGATTCTTCAACTTCATTTTCTTCATTTTCACAGTTTTTGACGTTTTATTAATATAATTGATCATTCTAGATCACTGCTAGATCTGTAACAATCTTCTCTTATGGGGTTAGGGTTAGGGTTAGGTTCAGGTAATTTCTTCATTTTCACAGTTTTTGACGTTTTATTAATATAATTGATCATTCTAGATCACTGCTAGATCTGTAACAATCTTCTCTTATGGGGTTAGGGTTAGGGTTAGGGTTAGGTTCAGGTTCAGGTTCAGGTTCAGGTTCAGGTTCAGGTTCCGGTTCCGGTTCCGGTTCCACAGGTTAATAAAGTGTAAATGTGGGGGTCCTTGACAAGAAAAGGTTTGGGAACCACTGTTGTAGAGGGACTATAGAATAGATAGATGTTGATAGTATTAAGTTAGTTACTTTGACAGTGTACAAATGGAACCGGTTTTCAGCAGGTCAAATGAGGTACAGAAAACCATATGACTCCCAGGCTGATCTCACTGGGGGAAAACTGGATGAGTTTATTTGTTTAAGAACTAACAATCAATTGAAAAATATATTCTGGATGTGACACTTACAAGCCAAATTAGCGCATTTGGTAGAGCATTAGACTGAAGATCTAAAGGTCCCTGGTTCAATCCAGGCTTTCGGCAGTTGAAATGAGGTACAGAAAATCCTACGACTCTTAGGCTGATCTCACTGGGTGAAAAACTTTATGAGTTTTTTTCTTTAAGAAGTAACAAGTAACAGTCAATGTAAAAATAAATACTGGATGTGTTACTTGTAAGCTGTAATAGCTCAGTTGGGAGAGCGTTAGACTGTAGATCTGAAGGTTCCTGGTTCAAACCTGTGATTCGGCAGTTGAAATGAGGTACAGACAACCGTATGACTCTCAAGCTGATCTCACTGTGGGATGAACTGTACGGGTTTTTGTTTAAGAACTAACAATACATTGAAAAATACATTCTGGATGTGTCACTTACAAGCAAACAAACAAAAAAGCAGTGTGAATTGTCTGGAGCAGTGGCTCAGTGTGTTAGAACACTGTCCACATGTTTGGGAGATGGTGAGTTCAAACCCCAAATAAATCTTTATTTTCAAGACCAATTTCAGAAGAAGAAAACAAACAAAAAAGCAGTGTGCATTGTCTGGAGCCAGTGGCTCAGTTTGTTAGAACGCTGCCACATGATCGGGAGATGGTGAGTAGGCAGTAGAAATGAGGTACAGACAACCGTATGACTCTCAAGCTGATCTCACTGCGGGATGAACTGTATGTGTTTATGTTTAAGAACTAACAATGCATTGAAAAATACATTCTGGATGTGTCACTTACAAGCCGAAATAGCTCAGTTGGAAGAGCATTAGACTGAAGATCTAAACGTCCCTAGTTCAATCCTGTGTTTCGGCAGTTGAAATTAGTTACCAAAAACTGTATATAGTTTCGGAAGACTTACTATAATATGTTATTTTGAAGGATAAAAAAAGACATACTATAGTTCATGGGTTTGTAAGACATACATGTGTACTTCATGATTTGGAGGATTAAAAAATATCAGCCAAACACTCAACTATTTACTGTGAAGTTTTCCTTTCCACACTGACATCAAGTGGCCTGGAAATTCCAGCTGAACTGTGTGCCGCTAAGTGGCCCAGCGGATAAGTCACAAGTTTTCTGTAGAGTACCTTGTAGAATTGTGCTAGTTCAAACCCAACACACTCAGTAGGAAGGTGCTGGTTTTTGACGTGCCAATCATTCTGATTGACAGATTCCTTGGCCAATCAGATCGGTCTGCCTTCAGCCAATCCTAGGGCTCCTTACATTGTCTCGTCCAATCAAATGGTCGCAGACCCGGACCACTTCCTTGTTTTTTAACTGGATGAAATACTCTGACCTGTTTTAGATTTATAGTGATTCTTCAACTTCATTTTCTTCATTTTCACAGTTTTTGACGTTTTATTAATATAATTGATCATTCTAGATCACTGCTAGATCTGTAACAATCTTCTCTTATGGGGTTAGGGTTAGGGTTAGGTTCAGGTAATTTCTTCATTTTCACAGTTTTTGACGTTTTATTAATATAATTGATCATTCTAGATCACTGCTAGATCTGTAACAATCTTCTCTTATGGGGTTAGGGTTAGGGTTAGGGTTAGGTTCAGGTTCCGGTTCCGGTTCCGGTTCCGGTTCCACAGGTTAATAAAGTGTAAATGTGGGGGTCCTTGACAAGAAAAGGTTTGGGAACCACTGTTGTAGAGGGACTATAGAATAGATAGATGTTGATAGTATTAAGTTAGTTACTTTGACAGTGTACAAATGGAACCGGTTTTCAGCAGGTCAAATGAGGTACAGAAAACCATATGACTCCCAGGCTGATCTCACTGGGGGAAAACTGGATGAGTTTATTTGTTTAAGAACTAACAATCAATTGAAAAATATATTCTGGATGTGACACTTACAAGCCAAATTAGCGCATTTGGTAGAGCATTAGACTGAAGATCTAAAGGTCCCTGGTTCAATCCAGGCTTTCGGCAGTTGAAATGAGGTACAGAAAATCCTACGACTCTTAGGCTGATCTCACTGGGTGAAAAACTTTATGAGTTTTTTTCTTTAAGAAGTAACAAGTAACAGTCAATGTAAAAATAAATACTGGATGTGTTACTTGTAAGCTGTAATAGCTCAGTTGGGAGAGCGTTAGACTGTAGATCTGAAGGTTCCTGGTTCAAACCTGTGATTCGGCAGTTGAAATGAGGTACAGACAACCGTATGACTCTCAAGCTGATCTCACTGTGGGATGAACTGTACGGGTTTTTGTTTAAGAACTAACAATACATTGAAAAATACATTCTGGATGTGTCACTTACAAGCAAACAAACAAAAAAGCAGTGTGAATTGTCTGGAGCAGTGGCTCAGTTTGTTAGAACGCTGCCACATGATCGGGAGATGGTGAGTAGGCAGTAGAAATGAGGTACAACAACCGTATGACTCTCAAGCTGATCTCACTGCGGGATGAACTGTATGTGTTTATGTTTAAGAACTAACAATGCATTGAAAAATACATTCTGGATGTGTCACTTACAAGCCGAAATAGCTCAGTTGGAAGAGCATTAGACTGAAGATCTAAACGTCCCTAGTTCAATCCTGTGTTTCGGCAGTTGAAATTAGTTACCAAAAACTGTATATAGTTTCGGAAGACTTACTATAATATGTTATTTTGAAGGATAAAAAAAGACATACTATAGTTCATGGGTTTGTAAGACATACATGTGTACTTCATGATTTGGAGGATTAAAAAATATCAGCCAAACACTCAACTATTTACTGTGAAGTTTTCCTTTCCACACTGACATCAAGTGGCCTGGAAATTCCAGCTGAACTGTGTGCCGCTAAGTGGCCCAGCGGATAAGTCACAAGTTTTCTGTAGAGTACCTTGTAGAATTTTGCTAGTTCAAACCCAACACACTCAGTAGGAAGGTGCTGTTTTTTGACGTGCCAATCATTCTGATTGACAGATTCCTTGGCCGGACCACTTCCTTGTTTTTTAACTGGATGAAATACTCTGACCTGTTTTAGATTTATAGTGATTCTTCAACTTCATTTTCTTCATTTTCACAGTTTTTGACGTTTTATTAATATAATTGATCATTCTAGATCACTGCTAGATCTGTAACAATCTTCTCTTATGGGGTTAGGGTTAGGGTTAGGTTCAGGTAATTTCTTCATTTTCACAGTTTTTGACGTTTTATTAATATAATTGATCATTCTAGATCACTGCTAGATCTGTAACAATCTTCTCTTATGGGGTTAGGGTTAGGTTTAGGTTCAGGTTCAGGTTCAGGTTCAGGTTCAGGTTCAGGTTCAGGTTCCGGTTCCGGTTCCGGTTCCACAGGTTAATAAAGTGTAAATGTGGGGGTCCTTGACAAGAAAAGGTTTGGGAACCACTGTTGTAGAGGGACTATAGAATAGATAGATGTTGATAGTATTAAGTTAGTTACTTTGACAGTGTACAAATGGAACCGGTTTTCAGCAGGTCAAATGAGGTACAGAAAAACATATGACTCCCAGGCTGATCTCACTGGGGGAAAACTGGATGAGTTTATTTGTTTAAGAACTAACAATCAATTGAAAAATATATTCTGGATGTGACACTTACAAGCCAAATTAGCGCATTTGGTAGAGCATTAGACTGATGATCTAAAGGTCCCTGGTTCAATCCAGGCTTTCGGCAGTTGAAATGAGGTACAGAAAATCCTACGACTCTTAGGCTGATCTCACTGGGTGAAAAACTTTATGAGTTTTTTTCTTTAAGAAGTAACAAGTAACAGTCAATGTAAAAATAAATACTGGATGTGTTACTTGTAAGCTGTAATAGCTCAGTTGGGAGAGCGTTAGACTGTAGATCTGAAGGTTCCTGGTTCAAACCTGTGATTCGGCAGTTGAAATGAGGTACAGACAACCGTATGACTCTCAAGCTGATCTCACTGTGGGATGAACTGTACGGGTTTTTGTTTAAGAACTAACAATACATTGAAAAATACATTCTGGATGTGTCACTTACAAGCAAACAAACAAAAAAGCAGTGTGAATTTTCTTGAGCCAGTGGCTCAGTGTGTTAGAACACTGTCCACATGTTTGGGAGATGGTGAGTTCAAACCCCAAATAAATCTTTATTTTCAAGACCAATTTCAGAAGAAGAAAACAAACAAAAAAGCAGTGTGCATTGTCTGGAGCCAGTGGCTCAGTGTGTTAGAACGCTGCCACATGATCGGGAGATGGTGAGTCGGCAGTAGAAATGAGGTACAGACAACCGTTTGACTCTCAAGCTGATCTCACTGCGGGATGAACTGTATGTGTTTATGTTTAAGAACTAACAATGCATTGAAAAATACATTCTGGATGTGTCACTTACAAGCCGAAATAGCTCAGTTGGAAGACCATTAGACTGAAGATCTAAACGTCCCTAGTTCAATCCTGTGTTTCGGCAGTTGAAATGAGTTACCAAAAACTGTATATAGTTTCGGAAGACTTACTATAATATGTTGTTTTTCATGATTTTGAAGGATAAAAAAAGACATACTATAGTTCATGGGTTTGTAAGACATACATGTGTACTTCATGATTTGGAGGATTAAAAAATATCAGCCAAACACTCAACTATTTACTGTGAAGTTTTCCTTTCCACACTGACATCAAGTGGCCTGGAAATTCCAGCTGAACTGTGTGCCGCTAAGTGGCCCAGCGGATAAGTCACAAGTTATCTGTAGAGTACCTTGTAGAATTGTGCTAGTTCAAAACCAACACACTCAGTAGGAAGGTGCTGGTTTTTGACGTGCCAATCATTCTGATTGACAGATTCCTTGGCCAATCAGATCGGTCTGCCTTCAGCCAATCCTAGGGCTCCTTACATTGTCTCGTCCAATCAAATGGTCGCAGACCCGGACCACTTCCTTGTTTTTTAACTGGATGAAATACTCTGACCTGTTTTAGATTTATAGTGATTCTTCAACTTCATTTTCTTCATTTTCACAGTTTTTGACGTTTTATTAATATAATTGATCATTCTAGATCACTGCTAGATCTGTAACAATCTTCTCTTATGGGGTTAGGGTTAGGGTTAGGGTTAGGGTTAGGGTTAGGGTTAGGTTCAGGTTCAGGTTCGGGTTCAGGTTCAGGTTCAGGTTCCACAGGTTAATAAAGTGTAAATGTGGGGGTCCTTGACAAGAAAAGGTTTGGGAACCACTGTTGTAGAGGGACTATAGAATAGATAGATGTTGATAGTATTAAGTTAGTTACTTTGACAGTGTACAAATGGAACCGGTTTTCAGCAGGTCAAATGAGGTACAGAAAACCATATGACTCCCAGGCTGATCTCACTGGGGGAAAACTGGATGAGTTTATTTGTTTAAGAACTAACAATCAATTGAAAAATATATTCTGGATGTGACACTTACAAGCCAAATTAGCGCATTTGGTAGAGCATTAGACTGAAGATCTAAAGGTCCCTGGTTCAATCCAGGCTTTCGGCAGTTGAAATGAGGTACAGAAAATCCTACGACTCTTAGGCTGATCTCACTGGGTGAAAAACTTTATGAGTTTTTTTCTTTAAGAAGTAACAAGTAACAGTCAATGTAAAAATAAATACTGGATGTGTTACTTGTAAGCTGTAATAGCTCAGTTGGGAGAGCGTTAGACTGTAGATCTGAAGGTTCCTGGTTCAAACCTGTGATTTGGCAGTTGAAATGAGGTACAGACAACCGTATGACTCTCAAGCTGATCTCACTGTGGGATGAACTGTACGGGTTTTTGTTTAAGAACTAACAATACATTGAAAAATACATTCTGGATGTGTCACTTACAAGCAAACAAACAAAAAAGCAGTGTGAATTTTCTTGAGCCAGTGGCTCAGTGTGTTAGAACACTGTCCACATGTTTGGGAGATGGTGAGTTCAAACCCCAAATAAATCTTTATTTTCAAGACCAATTTCAGAAGAAGAAAACAAACAAAAAAGCAATGTGCATTGTCTGGAGCCAGTGGCTCAGTGTGTTAGAACGCTGCCACATGATCGGGAGATGGTGAGTCGGCAGTAGAAATGAGGTACAGACAACCGTTTGACTCTCAAGCTGATCTCACTGCGGGATGAACTGTATGTGTTTATGTTTAAGAACTAACAATGCATTGAAAAATACATTCTGGATGTGTCACTTACAAGCCGAAATAGCTCAGTTGGAAGAGCATTAGACTGAAGATCTAAACGTCCCTAGTTCAATCCTGTGTTTCGGCAGTTGAAATGAGTTACCAAAAACTGTATATAGTTTCGGAAGACTTACTATAATATGTTGTTTTTCATGATTTTGAAGGATAAAAAAAGACATACTATAGTTCATGGGTTTGTAAGACATACATGTGTACTTCATGATTTGGAGGATTAAAAAATATCAGCCAAACACTCAACTATTTACTGTGAAGTTTTCCTTTCCACACTGACATCAAGTGGCCTGGAAATTCCAGCTGAACTGTGTGCCGCTAAGTGGCCCAGCGGATAAGTCACAAGTTATCTGTAGAGTACCTTGTAGAATTGTGCTAGTTCAAAACCAACACACTCAGTAGGAAGGTGCTGGTTTTTGACGTGCCAATCATTCTGATTGACAGATTCCTTGGCCAATCAGATCGGTCTGCCTTCAGCCAATCCTAGGGCTCCTTACATTGTCTCGTCCAATCAAATGGTCGCAGACCCGGACCACTTCCTTGTTTTTTAACTGGATGAAATACTCTGACCTGTTTTAGATTTATAGTGATTCTTCAACTTCATTTTCTTCATTTTCACAGTTTTTGACGTTTTATTAATATAATTGATCATTCTAGATCACTGCTAGATCTGTAACAATCTTCTCTTATGGGGTTAGGGTTAGGGTTAGGGTTAGGGTTAGGGTTAGGGTTAGGGTTAGGGTTAGGGTTAGGTTCAGGTTCAGGTTCAGGTTCGGGTTCAGGTTCAGGTTCAGGTTCCACAGGTTAATAAAGTGTAAATGTGGGGGTCCTTGACAAGAAAAGGTTTGGGAACCACTGTTGTAGAGGGACTATAGAATAGATAGATGTTGATAGTATTAAGTTAGTTACTTTGACAGTGTACAAATGGAACCGGTTTTCAGCAGGTCAAATGAGGTACAGAAAACCATATGACTCCCAGGCTGATCTCACTGGGGGAAAACTGGATGAGTTTATTTGTTTAAGAACTAACAATCAATTGAAAAATATATTCTGGATGTGACACTTACAAGCCAAATTAGCGCATTTGGTAGAGCATTAGACTGAAGATCTAAAGGTCCCTGGTTCAATCCAGGCTTTCGGCAGTTGAAATGAGGTACAGAAAATCCTACGACTCTTAGGCTGATCTCACTGGGTGAAAAACTTTATGAGTTTTTTTCTTTAAGAAGTAACAAGTAACAGTCAATGTAAAAATAAATACTGGATGTGTTACTTGTAAGCTGTAATAGCTCAGTTGGGAGAGCGTTAGACTGTAGATCTGAAGGTTCCTGGTTCAAACCTGTGATTTGGCAGTTGAAATGAGGTACAGACAACCGTATGACTCTCAAGCTGATCTCACTGTGGGATGAACTGTACGGGTTTTTGTTTAAGAACTAACAATACATTGAAAAATACATTCTGGATGTGTCACTTACAAGCAAACAAACAAAAAAGCAGTGTGAATTTTCTGGAGCCAGTGGCTCAGTGTGTTAGAACACTGTCCACATGTTTGGGAGATGGTGAGTTCAAACCCCAAATAAATCTTTATTTTCAAGACCAATTTCAGAAGAAGAAAACAAACAAAAAAGCAGTGTGCATTGTCTGGAGCCAGTGGCTCAGTGTGTTAGAACGCTGCCACATGATCGGGAGATGGTGAGTCGGCAGTAGAAATGAGGTACAGACAACCGTTTGACTCTCAAGCTGATCTCACTGCGGGATGAACTGTATGTGTTTATGTTTAAGAACTAACAATGCATTGAAAAATACATTCTGGATGTGTCACTTACAAGCCGAAATAGCTCAGTTGGAAGAGCATTAGACTGAAGATCTAAACGTCCCTAGTTCAATCCTGTGTTTCGGCAGTTGAAATGAGTTACCAAAAACTGTATATAGTTTCGGAAGACTTACTATAATATGTTGTTTTTCATGATTTTGAAGGATAAAAAAAGACATACTATAGTTCATGGGTTTGTAAGACATACATGTGTACTTCATGATTTGGAGGATTAAAAAATATCAGCCAAACACTCAACTATTTAGTGAAGTTTTCCTTTCCACACTGACATCAAGTGGCCTGGAAATTCCAGCTGAACTGTGTGCCGCTAAGTGGCCCAGCGGATAAGTCACAAGTTATCTGTAGAGTACCTTGTAGAATTGTGCTAGTTCAAAACCAACACACTCAGTAGGAAGGTGCTGGTTTTTGACGTGCCAATCATTCTGATTGACAGATTCCTTGGCCAATCAGATCGGTCTGCCTTCAGCCAATCCTAGGGCTCCTTACATTGTCTCGTCCAATCAAATGGTCGCAGACCCGGACCACTTCCTTGTTTTTTAACTGGATGAAATACTCTGACCTGTTTTAGATTTATAGTGATTCTTCAACTTCATTTTCTTCATTTTCACAGTTTTATTAATATAATTGATCATTCTAGATCACTGCTAGATCTGTAACAATCTTCTCTTATGGGTTCAGGTTCAGGTTCAGGTTCAGGTTCAGGTTCAGGTTCAGGTTCAGGTTCAGGTTCAGGTTCAGGTTCAGGTTCAGGTTCAGGTTCAGGTTCAGGTTCAGGTTCAGGTTCAGGTTCAGGTTCAGGTTCAGGTTCAGGTTAATAAAGTGTAAATGTGGGGGTCCTTGACAAGAAAAGGTTTGGGAACCACTGTTGTAGAGGGACTATAGAATAGATAGATGTTGATAGTATTAAGTTAGTTACTTTGACAGTGTACAAATGGAACCGGTTTTCAGCAGGTCAAATGAGGTACAGAAAACCATATGACTCCCAGGCTGATCTCACTGGGGGAAAACTGGATGAGTTTATTTGTTTAAGAACTAACAATCAATTGAAAAATATATTCTGGATGTGACACTTACAAGCCAAATTAGCGCATTTGGTAGAGCATTAGACTGAAGATCTAAAGGTCCCTGGTTCAATCCAGGCTTTCGGCAGTTGAAATGAGGTACAGAAAATCCTACGACTCTTAGGCTGATCTCACTGGGTGAAAAACTTTATGAGTTTTTTTCTTTAAGAAGTAACAAGTAACAGTCAATGTAAAAATAAATACTGGATGTGTTACTTGTAAGCTGTAATAGCTCAGTTGGGAGAGCGTTAGACTGTAGATCTGAAGGTTCCTGGTTCAAACCTGTGATTTGGCAGTTGAAATGAGGTACAGACAACCGTATGACTCTCAAGCTGATCTCACTGTGGGATGAACTGTACGGGTTTTTGTTTAAGAACTAACAATACATTGAAAAATACATTCTGGATGTGTCACTTACAAGCAAACAAACAAAAAAGCAGTGTGAATTTTCTGGAGCCAGTGGCTCAGTGTGTTAGAACACTGTCCACATGTTTGGGAGATGGTGAGTTCAAACCCCAAATAAATCTTTATTTTCAAGACCAATTTCAGAAGAAGAAAACAAACAAAAAAGCAGTGTGCATTGTCTGGAGCCAGTGGCTCAGTGTGTTAGAACGCTGCCACATGATCGGGAGATGGTGAGTCGGCAGTAGAAATGAGGTACAGACAACCGTTTGACTCTCAAGCTGATCTCACTGCGGGATGAACTGTATGTGTTTATGTTTAAGAACTAACAATGCATTGAAAAATACATTCTGGATGTGTCACTTACAAGCCGAAATAGCTCAGTTGGAAGAGCATTAGACTGAAGATCTAAACGTCCCTAGTTCAATCCTGTGTTTCGGCAGTTGAAATGAGTTACCAAAAACTGTATATAGTTTCGGAAGACTTACTATAATATGTTGTTTTTCATGATTTTGAAGGATAAAAAAAGACATACTATAGTTCATGGGTTTGTAAGACATACATGTGTACTTCATGATTTGGAGGATTAAAAAATATCAGCCAAACACTCAACTATTTACTGTGAAGTTTTCCTTTCCACACTGACATCAAGTGGCCTGGAAATTCCAGCTGAACTGTGTGCCGCTAAGTGGCCCAGCGGATAAGTCACAAGTTATCTGTAGAGTACCTTGTAGAATTGTGCTAGTTCAAAACCAACACACTCAGTAGGAAGGTGCTGGTTTTTGACGTGCCAATCATTCTGATTGACAGATTCCTTGGCCAATCAGATCGGTCTGCCTTCAGCCAATCCTAGGGCTCCTTACATTGTCTCGTCCAATCAAATGGTCGCAGACCCGGACCACTTCCTTGTTTTTTAACTGGATGAAATACTCTGACCTGTTTTAGATTTATAGTGATTCTTCAACTTCATTTTCTTCATTTTCACAGTTTTTGACGTTTTATTAATATAATTGATCATTCTAGATCACTGCTAGATCTGTAACAATCTTCTCTTATGGGGTTAGGGGTTAGGGTTAGGGTTAGGGTTAGGGTTAGGGTTAGGTTCAGGTTCAGGTTCGGGTTCGGGTTCGGGTTCGGGTTCAGGTTCAGGTTCAGGTTCCGGTTCAGGTTCCGGTTCCACAGGTTAATAAAGTGTAAATGTGGGGGTCCTTGACAAGAAAAGGTTTGGGAACCACTGTTGTAGAGGGACTATAGAATAGATAGATGTTGATAGTATTAAGTTAGTTACTTTGACAGTGTACAAATGGAACCGGTTTTCAGCAGGTCAAATGAGGTACAGAAAACCATATGACTCCCAGGCTGATCTCACTGGGGGAAAACTGAATGAGTTTATTTGTTTAAGAACTAACAATCAATTGAAAAATATATTCTGGATGTGACACTTACAAGCCAAATTAGCGCATTTGGTAGAGCATTAGACTGAAGATCTAAAGGTCCCTGGTTCAATCCAGGCTTTCGGCAGTTGAAATGAGGTACAGAAAATCCTACGACTCTTAGGCTGATCTCACTGGGTGAAAAACTTTATGAGTTTTTTTCTTTAAGAAGTAACAAGTAACAGTCAATGTAAAAATAAATACTGGATGTGTTACTTGTAAGCTGTAATAGCTCAGTTGGGAGAGCGTTAGACTGTAGATCTGAAGGTTCCTGGTTCAAACCTGTGATTTGGCAGTTGAAATGAGGTACAGACAACCGTATGACTCTCAAGCTGATCTCACTGTGGGATGAACTGTACGGGTTTTTGTTTAAGAACTAACAATACATTGAAAAATACATTCTGGATGTGTCACTTACAAGCAAACAAACAAAAAAGCAGTGTGAATTTTCTGGAGCCAGTGGCTCAGTGTGTTAGAACACTGTCCACATGTTTGGGAGATGGTGAGTTCAAACCCCAAATAAATCTTTATTTTCAAGACCAATTTCAGAAGAAGAAAACAAACAAAAAAGCAGTGTGCATTGTCTGGAGCCAGTGGCTCAGTGTGTTAGAACGCTGCCACATGATCGGGAGATGGTGAGTCGGCAGTAGAAATGAGGTACAGACAACCGTTTGACTCTCAAGCTGATCTCACTGCGGGATGAACTGTATGTGTTTATGTTTAAGAACTAACAATGCATTGAAAAATACATTCTGGATGTGTCACTTACAAGCCGAAATAGCTCAGTTGGAAGAGCATTAGACTGAAGATCTAAACGTCCCTAGTTCAATCCTGTGTTTCGGCAGTTGAAATGAGTTACCAAAAACTGTATATAGTTTCGGAAGACTTACTATAATATGTTGTTTTTCATGATTTTGAAGGATAAAAAAAGACATACTATAGTTCATGGGTTTGTAAGACATACATGTGTACTTCATGATTTGGAGGATTAAAAAATATCAGCCAAACACTCAACTATTTACTGTGAAGTTTTCCTTTCCACACTGACATCAAGTGGCCTGGAAATTCCAGCTGAACTGTGTGCCGCTAAGTGGCCCAGCGGATAAGTCACAAGTTATCTGTAGAGTACCTTGTAGAATTGTGCTAGTTCAAAACCAACACACTCAGTAGGAAGGTGCTGGTTTTTGACGTGCCAATCATTCTGATTGACAGATTCCTTGGCCAATCAGATCGGTCTGCCTTCAGCCAATCCTAGGGCTCCTTACATTGTCTCGTCCAATCAAATGGTCGCAGACCCGGACCACTTCCTTGTTTTTTAACTGGATGAAATACTCTGACCTGTTTTAGATTTATAGTGATTCTTCAACTTCATTTTCTTCATTTTCACAGTTTTTGACGTTTTATTAATATAATTGATCATTCTAGATCACTGCTAGATCTGTAACAATCTTCTCTTATGGGGTTAGGGGTTAGGGTTAGGGTTAGGGTTAGGGTTAGGGTTAGGGTTAGGTTCAGGTTCAGGTTCAGGTTCGGGTTCGGGTTCAGGTTCAGGTTCAGGTTCAGGTTCAGGTTCCGGTTCCACAGGTTAATAAAGTGTAAATGTGGGGGTCCTTGACAAGAAAAGGTTTGGGAACCACTGTTGTAGAGGGACTATAGAATAGATAGATGTTGATAGTATTAAGTTAGTTACTTTGACAGTGTACAAATGGAACCGGTTTTCAGCAGGTCAAATGAGGTACAGAAAACCATATGACTCCCAGGCTGATCTCACTGGGGGAAAACTGAATGAGTTTATTTGTTTAAGAACTAACAATCAATTGAAAAATATATTCTGGATGTGACACTTACAAGCCAAATTAGCGCATTTGGTAGAGCATTAGACTGAAGATCTAAAGGTCCCTGGTTCAATCCAGGCTTTCGGCAGTTGAAATGAGGTACAGAAAATCCTACGACTCTTAGGCTGATCTCACTGGGTGAAAAACTTTATGAGTTTTTTTGTTTAAGAAGTAACAAGTAACAGTCAATGTAAAAATAAATACTGGATGTGTTACTTGCAAGCTGTAATAGCTCAGTTGGGAGAGCGTTAGACTGTAGATCTGAAGGTTCCTGGTTCAAACCTGTGATTCGGCAGTTGAAATGAGGTACAGACAACCGTATGACTCTCAAGCTGATCTCACTGTGGGATGAACTGTATGGGTTTTTGTTTAAGAACTAACAATACATTGAAAAATACATTCTGGATGTGTCACTTACAAGCAAACAAACAAAAAAGCAGTGTGAATTTTCTGGAGCCAGTGGCTCAGTGTGTTAGAACAATGTCCACATGTTTGGGAGATGGTGAGTTCAAACCCCAAATAAATCTTTATTTTCAAGACCAATTTCAGAAGAAGAAAACAAACAAAAAAGCAGTGTGCATTGTCTGGAGCCAGTGGCTCAGTGTGTTAGAACGCTGCCACATGATCGGGAGATGGTGAGTCGGCAGTAGAAATGAGGTACAGACAACCGTTTGACTCTCAAGCTGATCTCACTGCGGGATGAACTGTATGTGTTTATGTTTAAGAACTAACAATGCTTTGAAAAATACATTCTGGATGTGTCGCTTACAAGCCGAAATAGCTCAGTTGGAAGAGCATTAGACTGAAGATCTAAACGTCCCTAGTTCAATCCTGTGTTTCGGCAGTTGAAATGAGTTACCAAAAACTGTATATAGTTTCGGAAGACTTACTATAATATGTTGTTTTTCATGATTTTGAAGGATAAAAAAAGACATACTATAGTTCATGGGTTTGTAAGACATACATGTGTACTTCATGATTTGGAGGATTAAAAAATATCAGCCAAACACTCAACTATTTACTGTGAAGTTTTCCTTTCCACACTGACATCAAGTGGCCTGGAAATTCCAGCTGAACTGTGTGCCGCTAAGTGGCCCAGCGGATAAGTCACAAGTTATCTGTAGAGTACCTTGTAGAATTGTGCTAGTTCAAACCCAACACACTCAGTAGGAAGGTGCTGGTTTTTGACGTGCCAATCATTCTGATTGACAGATTCCTTGGCCAATCAGATCGGTCTGCCTTCAGCCAATCCTAGGGCTCCTTACATTGTCTCGTCCAATCAAATGGTCGCAGACCCGGACCACTTCCTTGTTTTTTAACTGGATGAAATACTCTGACCTGTTTTAGATTTATAGTGATTCTTCAACTTCATTTTCTTCATTTTCACAGTTTTTGACGTTTTATTAATATAATTGATCATTCTAGATCACTGCTAGATCTGTAACAATCTTCTCTTATGGGGTTAGGGTTAGGGTTAGGGTTAGGGTTAGGTTTAGGTTCAGGTTCAGGTTCAGGTTCAGGTTCAGGTTCAGGTTCAGGTTCAGGTTCAGGTTCAGGTTCAGGTTCAGGTTCAGGTTCAGGTTCAGGTTCAGGTTCAGGTTCCGGTTCCACAGGTTAATAAAGTGTAAATGTGGGGGTCCTTGACAAGAAAAGGTTTGGGAACCACTGTTGTAGAGGGACTATAGAATAGATAGATGTTGATAGTATTAAGTTAGTTACTTTGACAGTGTACAAATGGAACCGGTTTTCAGCAGGTCAAATGAGGTACAGAAAACCATATGACTCCCAGGCTGATCTCACTGGGGGAAAACTGTATGAGTTTATTTGTTTAAGAACTAACAATCAATTGTCCCTGCTTCAATCCAGGCTTTCGGCAGTTGAAATGAGGTACAGCAAATCCTACGACTCTTAGGCTGATCTCACTGGGTGAAAAACTGTATGAGTTTTTTTGTTTAAGAAGTAACAAGTAACAGTCAATGTAAAAATAAATACTGGATGTGTTACTTGCTAGCTGTAATAGCTCAGTTGGGAGAGCGTTAGACTGTAGATCTGAAGGTTCCTGGTTCAAACCTGTGATTCGGCAGTTGAAATGAGGTACAGACAACCGTATGACTCTCAAGCTGATCTCACTGTGGGATGAACTGTATGAGTTTTTGTTTAAGAACTAACAATACATTGAAAAATACATTCTGGATTTGTCACTTACAAGCAAACAAACAAAAAAGCACTTTGCTTTCCACACTTACATCAAATAGCACAAAAAAGCTGTGTAGTAGTATCCAGCAGTTAGCTCAGTGTGATGAGAGGCTGTCCTTGGGAGCCACAGGTCCAGGGTTCAAATCCCACATTAGTCATAACTGTGACACTTTGCTTTGCACACTGATTTCCAGAAGGACAACTTTAAAGCAGCCCAGAAATTCACCATGTTTGTGTGCCTCAGTGGCCCAAAGGATAAGTCAGATGATATCCGTAGTATACCTAGTAGAAGTGTGCCGGTTCAAACCCGACATACGACATGCGGTGTTCATATCACCAACACCTAGAGTATGCGTGTCCCAGCGGTCTTTCTTTACTGTGACACTTTGCTTTCCACACTTACATCAAATAGCACAAAAAAGCTGTGTAGTAGTATCCAGCAGTTAGCTCAGTGTGATGAGAGGCTGTCCTTGGGAGCCACAGGTCCAGTGTTCAAATCCCACATTAGTCATAACTGTGACACTTTCCTTTGCACACTGATTTCCAGAAGGACAACTTTAAAGCAGCCCAGAAATTCACCATGTTTGTGTGCCTCGGTGGCCCAACGGATAAGTCAGATGATATCCGTAGTATACCTAGTAGAAGTGTGCCGGTTCAAACCCGACATGCGGTGTTCAAATCACCAACACCTAGAGTAGGCGTGTCCCAGCGGTCTTTCTTTACTGTGACACTTTGCTTTCCACACTTACATCAAATAGCACAAAAAAGCTGTGTAGTAGTATCCAGCAGTTAGCTCAGTGTGATGAGAGGCTGTCCTTGGGAGCCACAGGTCCAGTGTTCAAATCCCACATTAGTCATAACTGTGACACTTTGCTTTGCACACTGATTTCCAGAAGGACAACTTTAAAGCAGCCCAGAAATTCACCATGTTTGTGTGCCTCAGTGGCCCAGCGGATAAGTCAAATGATATCCGTAGTATACCTAGTAGAAGTGTGCCGGTTCAAACCCGACATACTCCTAGTAGGCGGTGATGGTTCAAATCACTGACACTTAGAGTAGGAGTGGCCCAGTGGATAAATCAGATGATATCCATAGCCCGCACCTAGTACAAGGTGCGGGGTTCAGGTAGGAGGAGAGTAGCGTGGGCAGATAGGAGGAGAGTATCGTGGGCAGGTAGGAGGAGATTAGTGGGGTCAGGTAGGAGGAGAGTAAGGTGGTCAGGTAGGTGGGGGGTCAGGTAGGAGGAGAGCAGGGTGGTCAGGTAGGAGGAGAGTCGGGTTCAGGTAGGAGGAGAGCAGGGTGGTCAGGTAGGAGGACAGTAGCCTGAGGCGGAGTTCAGTCAGTAGGAAAGGGGAGGGGCCAGGCAGGGGGAGAGTAGGAAGTTGAGGGGCCAGGCAGGGGGAGAGTAGGGAGGGGCCAGGCAGGAGTAGAGTAGGAAGGGGAGGGGCCAGGCAGGAGGAGAGTAGGAAGGGGAGGGGCCAGGCAGGAGGAGAGTAGGAAGGGGAGGAGCCAGGCAGGAGGAGAGCAGGAAGGCGAGGGGCAAGGCAGGAGCAGAGTAGGAAGGGGAGGGGGCAGGCAAGGGGAGAGTAGGAAGGGGAGGGGCCAGGCAGGGGGAGAGTAGGAAGGGGAGGGGCCTGGCAGGAGGAGAGTAGGAAGTGGAGGGGCCTGGCAGGAGGAGAGTAGGAAGGGGAGGGGCCAGGCAGGCGGAGAGTAGGAAGGGGAGGGGCCAGGCAGGGGGAGAGTAGGGAGAGTAGGGAGGGGAGGGCCAGGCAGGGGGAGAGTGGGGAGGGGCCAGGCAGGGGGAGAGTAGGAAGGGGAGGGGCCAGGCAGGGGGAGAGTAGGAAGGGGACGGGCCAGGCAGGGGGAGAGTAGGAAGGGGACGGGCCAGGCAGGGGGAGAGTAGGAAGGGGAGGCAGAGGGGGTCTTCCTGATTTTTTTTATAATTTTCTATATTAAAAATTAAAAAAAAAAAAATCATAAAAAAAATCTGCCTGGCCCGTCCCCTTCCTACTCTCCACCTGCCTGGCCCCTCCCCTTCCTACTCTGCCCCTGCCTGGCCCCTCCCCTTCCTACTCTCCCCCTGCCTGGCCCCTCCCCTTCCTACTCTCCCCCTGCCTGGCCCCTCCCCTTCCTACTCTCCCCCTGCCTGGCCCCTCCCCTTCCTACTCTCCCCCTGCCTGGCCCCTCCCCTCCCTACTCTCCCCCTGCCTGGCCCCTCCCCTACCTACTCTCCTCCTGCCTGGCCCCTCCCCTTCCTACTCTCCTCCTGCCAGGCCCCTCCCCTTCCTACTCTCCTCCTGCCTGGCCCCTCCCCTTCCTACTCTCCTCCTGCCTGGCCCCTCCCCTTCCTACTCTCCCCCTGCCTGGCCCCTCCCCTTCCTACTCTCCCCCTGCCTGCCCCCTCCCCTTCCTACTCTGCTCCTGCCTGGCCCCTCGCCTTCCTGCTCTCCTCCTGCCTAGCTCCTCCCCTTCCTACTCTCCTCCTGCCTGGCCCCTCCCCTTCCTACTCTCCTCCTGCCTGGCCCCTCCCCTTCCTACTCTCCCCCTGCCTGGCCCCTCCCCTTTCCTACTGACTGAACTCCGCCTCAGGCTACTGTCCTCCTACCTGACCACCCTGCTCTCCTCCTACCTGAACCTGACTCTCCTCCTACCTGACCACCCTGCTCTCCTCCTACCTGACCCCCCACCTACCTGACCACCTTACTCTCCTCCTACCTGACCCCACTAATCTCCTCCTACATGCCCACGCTACTCTCCTCCTACCTGCCCACACTACTCTCCTCCTACCTGAATCCCGCACCTTGTACTAGGTGCGGGCTATGGATATCATCTGATTTATCCACTGGGCCACTCCAACTCTAAGTGTCAGTGATTTGAACCATCACCGCCTACTAGGAGTATGTCGGGTTTGAACCGGCACACTTCTACTAGGTATACTACGGATATCATTTGACTTATCCGCTGGGCCACTGAGGCACACAATCATGGTGAATTTCTGGGCTGCTTTAAAGTTGTCCTTCTGGAAATCAGTGTGCAAAGCAAAGTGTCACAGTTATGACTAATGTGGGATTTGAACACTGGACCTGTGGCTCCCAAGGACAGCCTCTCATCACACTGAGCTAACTGCTGGATACTACTACACAGCTTTTTTGTGCTATTTGATGTAAGTGTGGAAAGCAAAGTGTCACAGTAAAGAAAGACCGCTGGGACACGCCTACTCTAGGTGTTGGTGATTTGAACACCGCATGTCGGGTTTGAACCGGCACACTTCTACTAGGTATACTACGGATATCATCTGAATTATCCGTTGGGCCACCGAGGCACACAAACATGGTGAATTTCTGGGCTGCTTTAAAGTTGTCCTTCTGGAAATCAGTGTGCAAAGCAAAGTGTCACAGTTATGACTAATGTGGGATTTGAACACTGGACCTGTGGCTCCCAAGGACAGCCTCTCATCACACTGAGCTAACTGCTGGATACTACTACACAGCTTTTTTGTGCTATTTGATGTAAGTGTGGAAAGCAAAGTGTCACAGTAAAGAAAGACCGCTGGGACACGCCTACTCTAGGTGTTTGTGATTTGAACACTGCATGTCAGGTTTGAACCGGCACACTTCTACTAGGTATACTACAGATATCATCTGACTTATCCGTTGGGCCACCGAGGCACACAAACATGGTGAATTTCTGGGCTGCTTTAAAGTTGTCCTTCTGGAAATCAGTGTGCAAAGCAAAGTGTCACAGTTATGACTAATGTGGGATTTGAACACTGGACCTGTGGCTCCCAAGGACAGCCTCTCATCACACTGAGCTAACTGCTGGATACTACTACACAGCTTTTTTGTGCTATTTGATGTAAGTGTGGAAAGCAAAGTGTCACAGTAAAGAAAGACCGCTGGGACACGCCTACTCTAGGTGTTGGTGATTTGAACACTGCATGTCGGGTTTGAACCGGCACACTTCTACTAGGTATACTACGGATATCATCTGACTTATCCGTTGGGCCACCGAGGCACACAAACATGGTGAATTTCTGGGCTGCTTTAAAGTTGTCCTTCTGGAAATCAGTGTGCAAAGCAAAGTGTCACAGTTATGACTAATGTGGGATTTGAACACTGGACCTGTGGCTCCCAAGGACAGCCTCTCATCACACTGAGCTAACTGCTGGATACTACTACACAGCTTTTTTGTGCTATTTGATGTAAGTGTGGAAAGCAAAGTGTCACAGTAAAGAAAGACCGCTGGGACACGCCTACTCTAGGTGTTGGTGAATTGAACACCGCATGTTGTATGTCGGGTTTGAACCGGCACACTTCTATTAGGTATACTATTGATATCATCTGACTTATCCGTTGGGCCACTGAGGCACACAAACATGGTGAATTTCTGGGCTGCTTTAAAGTTGTCCTTATGGAAATCAGTGTGCAAAGCAAAGTGTCACAGTTATGACTAATGTGGAATTTGAACCCTGGACCTGTGGCTCCCAAGGACAGCCTCTCATCACACTGAGCTAACTGCTGGAAACTACTACACAGCTTTTTTGTGCTATTTGATGTAAGTGTGGAAAGCAAAGTGTCACAGTAAAGAAAGACCGCTGGGACACGCCTACTCTAGGTGTTGGTGATTTGAACACCGCATGTCGGGTTTGAACCGGCACACTTCTACTAGGTATACTACGGATATCATCTGACTATCATCGGACAGCCTCTCATCACACTGAGCTAACTGCTGGATACTACTACACAGCTTTTTTGTGCTATTTGATGTAAGTGTGGAAAGCAAAGTGCTTTTTTGTTTGTTTGCTTGTAAGTGACAAATCCAGAATGTATTTTTCAATGTATTGTTAGTTCTTAAACAAAAACTCATACAGTTCATCCCACAGTGAGATCAGCTTGAGAGTCATACGGTTGTCTGTACCTCATTTCAACTGCCGAATCACAGGTTTGAACCAGGAACCTTCAGATCTACAGTCTAACACTCTCCCAACTGAGCTATTACAGCTAGCAAGTAACATATCCAGTATTTATTTTTACATTGACTGTTACTTGTTACTTCTTAAACTAAAAAACTCATAAAGTTTTTCACCCAGTGAGATCAGCCTAAGAGTCGTAGGATTTTCTGTACCTCATTTCAACTGCCGAAAGCCTGGATTGAACCAGGGACCTTTAGATCTTCAGTCTAATGCTCTACCAAATGCGCTAATTTGGCTTGTAAGTGTCACATCCAGAATATATTTTTCAATTGATTGTTAGTTCTTAAACAAATAAACTCATACAGTTTTCCCCCAGTGAGATCAGCCTGGGAGTCATATGGTTTTCTGTACCTCATTTGACCTGCTGAAAACCGGTTCCATTTGTACACTGTCAAAGTAACTAACTTAATACTATCAACATCTATCTATTCTATAGTCCCTCTACAACAGTGGTTCCCAAACCTTTTCTTGTCAAGGACCCCCACATTTACACTTTATTAACATGTGGAACCGGAACCTGAACCTAACCCTAACCCTAACCCTAACCCTAACCCTAACCCTAACCCTAACCCTAACCCTAACCCTAACCCTAACCCTAACCCCATAAGAGAAGATTGTTACAGATCTAGCAGTGATCTAGAATGATCAATTATATTAATAAAACGTCAAAAACTGTGAAAATGAAGAAAATGAAGTTGAAGAATCACTATAAATCTAAAACAGGTCAGAGTATTTCATCCAGTTATAAACAAGGAAGTGGTCCGGGTCTGCGACCATTTGATTGGACGAGACAATGTAAGGAGCCCTAGGATTGGCTGAAGGCAGACCGATCTGATTGGCCAAGGAATCTGTCAATCAGAATGATTGGCACGTCAAAAACGAGCACCTTCCTACTGAGTGTGTTGGGTTTGAACTAGCAAAATTCTACAAGGTACTCTACAGATAACTTGTGATTTATCCGCTGGGCCACTTAGCGGCACACAGTTCAGCTGGAATTTCCAGGCCACTTGATGTCAGTGTGGAAAGGAAAACTTCACAGTAAATATTTGAGTGTTTGGCTGATATTTCTTAATCCTCCAAATCATGAAGTACACATGTATGTCTTCCAAACCCATGAACTATAGTATGTCTTTTTTTATCCTTCAAAATCATGAAAAACAACATATTATAGTAAGTCTTCCGAAACTATATACAGTTTTTGGTAACTCATTTCAACTGCCGAAACACAGGATTGAATTAGGGACGTTTAGATCTTCAGTCTAATGCTCTTCCAACTGAGCTATTTCGGCTTGTAAGTGACACATCCAGAATGTATTTTTCAATGCATTGTTAGTTCTTAAACATAAACTCATACAGTTCATCCCGCAGTGAGATCAGCTTGAGAGTCATACGGTTGTCTGTACCTCATTTCTACTGCCGACTCACCATCTCCCGATCATGTGGCAGCGTTCTAACACACTGAGCCACTGGCTCCAGACAATGCACACTGCTTTTTTGTTTGTTTTCTTCTTCTGAAATTGGTCTTGAAAATAAAGATTTATTTGGGGTTTGAACTCACCATCTCCCAAACATGTGGACAGTGTTCTAACACACTGAGCCACTGGCTCCAGACAATTCACACTGCTTTTTTGTTTGTTTGCTTGTAAGTGACACATCCAGAATGTATTTTTCAATGTATTGTTAGTTCTTAAACAAAACCCCATACAGTTCATCCCACAGTGAGATCAGCTTGAGGGTCATACGGTTGTCTGTACCTCATTTCAACTGCCGAATCACAGGTTTGAACCAGGAACCTTCAGATCTACAGTCTAACACTCTCCCAACTGAGCTATTACAGCTTGCAAGTAACACATCCAGTATTTATTTTTACATTGACTGTTACTTGTTACTTCTTAAACAAAAACTCATAAAGTTTTTCACCCAGTGAGATCAGCCTAAGAGTCGTAGGATTTTCTGTACCTCATTTCAACTGCCGAAAGCCTGGATTGAACCAGGGACCTTTAGATCTTCAGTCTAATGCTCTACCAAATGCGCTAATTTGGCTTGTAAGTGTCACATCCAGAATATATTTTTCAATTGATTGTTAGTTCTTAAACAAATAAACTCATACAGTTTTCCCCCATTGAGATCAGCCTGGGAGTCATATGGTTTTCTGTACCTCATTTGACCTGCTGAAAACCGGTTCCATTTGTACACTGTCAAAGTAACTAACTTAATACTATCAACATCTATCTATTCTATAGTCCCTTTACAACAGTGGTTCCCAAACCTTTTCTTGTCAAGGACCCCCACATTTACACTTTATTAACCTGTGGAACCGGAACCTGAACCTGAACCTGAACCTGAAACTGAAACTAACCCTAACCCTAACCCTAACCCTAACCCTAACCCCATAAGAGAAGATTGTTACAGATCTAGCAGTGATCTAGAATGATCAATTATATTAATAAAACGTCAAAAACTGTGAAAATGAAGAAAATGAAGTTGAAGAATCACTATAAATCTAAAACAGGTCAGAGTATTTCATCCAGTTATAAACAAGGAAGTGGTCCGGGTCTGCGACCATTTGATTGGACGAGACAATGTAAGGAGCCCTAGGATTGGCTGAAGGCAGACCGATCTGATTGGCCAAGGAATCTGTCAATCAGAATGATTGGCACGTCAAAAACCAGCACCTTCCTACTGAGTGTGTTGGGTTTGAATTAGCACAATTCTACAAGGTACTCTACAGATAACTTGTCATTTATCCGCTGGGCCACTTAGCGGCACACAGTTCAGCTGGAATTTCCAGGCCACTTGATGTCAGTGTGGAAAGGAAAACTTCACAGTAAATATTTGAGTGTTTGGCTGATATTTCTTAATCCTCCAAATCATGAAGTACACATGTATGTCTTCCAAACCCATGAACTATAGTATGTCTTTTTTTATCCTTCAAAATCATGAAAAACAACATATTATAGTAAGTCTTCCGAAACTATATACAGTTTTTGGTAACTCATTTCAACTGCCGAAACACAGGATTGAATTAGGGACGTTTAGATCTTCAGTCTAATGCTCTTCCAACTGAGCTATTTCGGCTTGTAAGTGACACATCCAGAATGTATTTTTCAATGCATTGTTAGTTCTTAAACATAAACTCATACAGTTCATCCCGCAGTGAGATCAGCTTGAGAGTCATACGGTTGTCTGTACCTCATTTCTACTGCCGACTCACCATCTCCCGATCATGTGGCAGCGTTCTAACACACTGAGCCACTGGCTCCAGACAATGCACACTGCTTTTTTGTTTGTTTTCTTCTTCTGAAATTGGTCTTGAAAATAAAGATATATTTGGGGTTTGAACTCACCATCTCCCAAACATGTGGACAGTGTTCTAACACACTGAGCCACTGGCTCTAGACAATTCACACTGCTTTTTTGTTTGTTTGCTTGTAAGTGACACATCCAGAATGTATTTTTCAATGTATTGTTAGTTCTTAAACAAAACCCATACAGTTCATCCCACAGTGAGATCAGCTTGAGAGTCATACGGTTGTCTGTACCTCATTTCAACTGCCGAATCACAGGTTTGAACCAGGAACCTTCAGATCTACAGTCTAACGCTCTCCCAACTGAGCTATTACAGCTTGCAAGTAACACATCCAGTATTTATTTTTACATTGACTGTTACTTGTTACTTCTTAAACAAAAAAACTCATAAAGTTTTTCACCCAGTGAGATCAGCCTAAGAGTCGTAGGATTTTCTGTACCTCATTTCAACTGCCGAAAGCCTGGATTGAACCAGGGACCTTTAGATCTTCAGTCTAATGCTCTACCAAATGCGCTAATTTGGCTTGTAAGTGACACATCCAGAATGTATTTTTCAATGCATTGTTAGTTCTTAAACATAAACTCATACAGTTCATCCCGCAGTGAGATCAGCTTGAGAGTCATACGGTTGTCTGTACCTCATTTCTACTGCCGACTCACCATCTCCCGATCATGTGGCAGCGTTCTAACACACTGAGCCACTGGCTCCAGACAATTCACACTGCTTTTTTGTTTGTTTTCTTCTTCTGAAATTGGTCTTGAAAATAAAGACTTATTTGGGGTTTAAACTCACCATCTCCCAAACATGTGGACAGTGTTCTAACACACTGAGCCACTGGCTCCAGACAATTCACACTGCTTTTTTGTTTGTTTGCTTGTAAGTGAAACATCCAGAATGTATTTTTCAATGTATTGTTAGTTCTTAAACAAAAACTCATACAGTTCATCCCGCAGTGAGATCAGCTTGAGAGTCATACGGTTGTCTGTACCTCATTTCTACTGCCGACTCACCATCTCCCGATCATGTGGCAGCGTTCTAACACACTGAGCCACTGGCTCCAGACAATGCACACTGCTTTTTTGTTTGTTTTCTTCTTCTGAAATTGGTCTTGAAAATAAAGATATATTTGGGGTTTGAACTCACCATCTCCCAAACATGTGGACAGTGTTCTAACACACTGAGCCACTGGCTCTAGACAATTCACACTGCTTTTTTGTTTGTTTGCTTGTAAGTGACACATCCAGAATGTATTTTTCAATGTATTGTTAGTTCTTAAACAAAACCCATACAGTTCATCCCACAGTGAGATCAGCTTGAGAGTCATACGGTTGTCTGTACCTCATTTCAACTGCCGAATCACAGGTTTGAACCAGGAACCTTCAGATCTACAGTCTAACGCTCTCCCAACTGAGCTATTACAGCTTGCAAGTAACACATCCAGTATTTATTTTTACATTGACTGTTACTTGTTACTTCTTAAACAAAAAAACTCATAAAGTTTTTCACCCAGTGAGATCAGCCTAAGAGTCGTAGGATTTTCTGTACCTCATTTCAACTGCCGAAAGCCTGGATTGAACCAGGGACCTTTAGATCTTCAGTCTAATGCTCTACCAAATGCGCTAATTTGGCTTGTAAGTGACACATCCAGAATGTATTTTTCAATGCATTGTTAGTTCTTAAACATAAACTCATACAGTTCATCCCGCAGTGAGATCAGCTTGAGAGTCATACGGTTGTCTGTACCTCATTTCTACTGCCGACTCACCATCTCCCGATCATGTGGCAGCGTTCTAACACACTGAGCCACTGGCTCCAGACAATTCACACTGCTTTTTTGTTTGTTTTCTTCTTCTGAAATTGGTCTTGAAAATAAAGACTTATTTGGGGTTTAAACTCACCATCTCCCAAACATGTGGACAGTGTTCTAACACACTGAGCCACTGGCTCCAGACAATTCACACTGCTTTTTTGTTTGTTTGCTTGTAAGTGAAACATCCAGAATGTATTTTTCAATGTATTGTTAGTTCTTAAACAAAAACTCATACAGTTCATCCCGCAGTGAGATCAGCTTGAGAGTCATACGGTTGTCTGTACCTCATTTCTACTGCCGACTCACCATCTCCCGATCATGTGGCAGCGTTCTAACACACTGAGCCACTGGCTCCAGACAATGCACACTGCTTTTTTGTTTGTTTTCTTCTTCTGAAATTGGTCTTGAAAATAAAGATATATTTGGGGTTTGAACTCACCATCTCCCAAACATGTGGACAGTGTTCTAACACACTGAGCCACTGGCTCTAGACAATTCACACTGCTTTTTTGTTTGTTTGCTTGTAAGTGACACATCCAGAATGTATTTTTCAATGTATTGTTAGTTCTTAAACAAAACCCATACAGTTCATCCCACAGTGAGATCAGCTTGAGAGTCATACGGTTGTCTGTACCTCATTTCAACTGCCGAATCACAGGTTTGAACCAGGAACCTTCAGATCTACAGTCTAACGCTCTCCCAACTGAGCTATTACAGCTTGCAAGTAACACATCCAGTATTTATTTTTACATTGACTGTTACTTGTTACTTCTTAAACAAAAAAACTCATAAAGTTTTTCACCCAGTGAGATCAGCCTAAGAGTCGTAGGATTTTCTGTACCTCATTTCAACTGCCGAAAGCCTGGATTGAACCAGGGACCTTTAGATCTTCAGTCTAATGCTCTACCAAATGCGCTAATTTGGCTTGTAAGTGACACATCCAGAATGTATTTTTCAATGCATTGTTAGTTCTTAAACATAAACTCATACAGTTTTCCCCCATTGAGATCAGCCTGGGAGTCATATGGTTTTCAGTACCTCTTTTGACCTGCTGAAAACCGGTTCCATTTGTACACTGTCAAAGTAACTAACTTAATACTATCAACATCTATCTATTCTATAGTCCCTTTACAACAGTGGTTCCCAAACCTTTTCTTGTCAAGGACCCCCACATTTACACTTTATTAACCCGTGGAACCTGAACCTGAACCTGAACCTAACCCTAACCCTAACCCTAACCCCATAAGAGAAGATTGTTACAGATCTAGCAGTGATCTAGAATGATCAATTATATTAATAAAACGTCAAAAACTGTGAAAATGAAGAAAATGAAGTTGAAGAATCACTATAAATCTAAAACAGGTCAGAGTATTTCATCCAGTTATAAACAAGGAAGTGGTCCGGGTCTGCGACCATTTGATTGGAGGAGACAATGTAAGGAGCCCTAGGATTGGCTGAAGGCAGACAGATCTGATTGGCCAAGGAATCTGTCAATCAGAATGATTGGCACGTCAAAAACCAGCACCTTCCTACTGAGTGTGTTGGGTTTGAACTAGCACAATTCTACAAGGTACTTTACAGATAACTTGTGATTTATCAGCTGGGCCACTTAGCGGCACACAGTTCAGCTGGAATTTCCAGGCCACTTGATGTCAGTGTGGAAAGGAAAACTTCACAGTAAATAGTTCAGTGTTTGGCTGATATTTTTCAATCCTCCAAATCATGAAGTACACATGTATGTCTTCCAAACCCATGAACTATAGTATGTCTTTTTTCATCCTTCAAAATCATGAAAAACAACATATTATAGTAAGTCTTCCGAAACTATATACAGTTTTTGGTAACTCATTTCAACAGCCGAAACACAGGATTGAACTAGGGACGTTTAGATCTTCAGTCTAATGCTCTTCCAACTGAGCTATTTCGGCTTGTAAGTGACACATCCAGAATGTATTTTTCAATGCATTGTTAGTTCTTAAACATAAACTCATACAGTTCATCCCGCAGTGAGATCAGCTTGAGAGTCATACGGTTGTCTGTAGGCCTACCTCATTTCTACTGCCGACTCACCATCTCCCGATCATGTGGCAGTGTTCTAACACACTGAGCCACTGGCTCCAGACAATTCACACTGCTTTTTTGTTTGTTTTCTTCTTCTGAAATTGGTCTTGAAAATAAAGATTTATTTGGGGTTTGAACTCACCATCTCCCAAACATGTGGACAGTGTTCTAACACACTGAGCCACTGGCTCCAGAGAATTCACACTGCTTTTTTGTTTGTTTGCTTGTAAGTGACACATCCAGAATGTATTTTTCAATGTATTGTTAGTTCTTAAACAAAAACCCATAGGCTACAGTTCATCCGACAGTGAGATCAGCTTGAGAGTCATACGGCTGTCTGTACCACATTTCAACTGCCGAATCACAGGTTTGAACCAGGAACCTTCAGATCTACAGTCTAACGCTCTCCCAACTGAGCTATTACAGCTTGCAAGTAACACATCCAGTATTTATTTTTACATTGACTGTTACTTGTTACTTCTTAAACAAAAACTCATAAAGTTTTTCACCCAGTGAGATCAGCCTAAGAGTCGTAGGATTTTCTGTACCTCATTTCAACTGCCGAAAGCCTGGATTGAACCAGGGACCTTTAGATCTTCAGTCTAATGCTCTACCAAATGCGCTAATTTGGCTTGTAAGTGTCACATCCAGAATATATTTTTCAATTGATTGTTAGTTCTTAAACAAATAAACTCATCCAGTTTTCCCCCAGTGAGATCAGCCTGGGAGTCATATGGTTTTCTGTACCTCATTTGACCTGCTGAAAACCGGTTCCATTTGTACACTGTCAAAGTAACTAACTTAATACTATCAACATCTATCTATTCTATAGTCCCTCTACAACAGTGGTTCCCAAACCTTTTCTTGTCAAGGACCCCCACATTTACACTTTATTAACCTGTGGAACCGGAACCGGAACCGGAACCGGAACCTGAACCTGAACCTGAACCTGAACCTAACCCTAACCCTAACCCTAACCCCATAAGAGAAGATTGTTACAGATCTAGCAGTGATCTAGAATGATCAATTATATTAATAAAACGTCAAAAACTGTGAAAATGAAGAAATTACCTGAACCTAACCCTAACCCTAACCCCATAAGAGAAGATTGTTACAGATCTAGCAGTGATCTAGAATGATCAATTATATTAATAAAACGTCAAAAACTGTGAAAATGAAGAAAATGAAGTTGAAGAATCACTATAAATCTAAAACAGGTCAGAGTATTTCATCCAGTTAAAAAACAAGGAAGTGGTCCGGGTCTGCGACCATTTGATTGGAGGAGACAATGTAAGGAGCCCTAGGATTGGCTGAAGGCAGACAGATCTGATTGGCCAAGGAATCTGTCAATCAGAATGATTGGCACGTCAAAAACCAGCACCTTCCTACTGAGTGTGTTGGGTTTGAACTAGCACAATTCTACAAGGTACTTTACAGATAACTTGTGATTTATCAGCTGGGCCACTTAGCGGCACACAGTTCAGCTGGAATTTCCAGGCCACTTGATGTCAGTGTGGAAAGGAAAACTTCACAGTAAATAGTTCAGTGTTTGGCTGATATTTTTCAATCCTCCAAATCATGAAGTACACATGTATGTCTTCCAAACCCATGAACTATAGTATGTCTTTTTTCATCCTTCAAAATCATGAAAAACAACATATTATAGTAAGTCTTCCGAAACTATATACAGTTTTTGGTAACTCATTTCAACAGCCGAAACACAGGATTGAACTAGGGACGTTTAGATCTTCAGTCTAATGCTCTTCCAACTGAGCTATTTCGGCTTGTAAGTGACACATCCAGAATGTATTTTTCAATGCATTGTTAGTTCTTAAACATAAACTCATACAGTTCATCCCGCAGTGAGATCAGCTTGAGAGTCATACGGTTGTCTGTAGGCCTACCTCATTTCTACTGCCGACTCACCATCTCCCGATCATGTGGCAGTGTTCTAACACACTGAGCCACTGGCTCCAGACAATTCACACTGCTTTTTTGTTTGTTTTCTTCTTCTGAAATTGGTCTTGAAAATAAAGATTTATTTGGGGTTTGAACTCACCATCTCCCAAACATGTGGACAGTGTTCTAACACACTGAGCCACTGGCTCCAGAGAATTCACACTGCTTTTTTGTTTGTTTGCTTGTAAGTGACACATCCAGAATGTATTTTTCAATGTATTGTTAGTTCTTAAACAAAAACCCATAGGCTACAGTTCATCCGACAGTGAGATCAGCTTGAGAGTCATACGGTTGTCTGTACCACATTTCAACTGCCGAATCACAGGTTTGAACCAGGAACCTTCAGATCTACAGTCTAACGCTCTCCCAACTGAGCTATTACAGCTTGCAAGTAACACATCCAGTATTTATTTTTACATTGACTGTTACTTGTTACTTCTTAAACAAAAACTCATAAAGTTTTTCACCCAGTGAGATCAGCCTAAGAGTCGTAGGATTTTCTGTACCTCATTTCAACTGCCGAAAGCCTGGATTGAACCAGGGACCTTTAGATCTTCAGTCTAATGCTCTACCAAATGCGCTAATTTGGCTTGTAAGTGTCACATCCAGAATATATTTTTCAATTGATTGTTAGTTCTTAAACAAATAAACTCATACAGTTTTCCCCCATTGAGATCAGCCTGGGAGTCATATGGTTTTCTGTACCTCATTTGACCTGCTGAAAACCGGTTCCATTTGTACACTGTCAAAGTAACTAACTTAATACTATCAACATCTATCTATTCTATAGTCCCTTTACAACAGTGGTTCCCAAACCTTTTCTTGTCAAGGACCCCCACATTTACACTTTATTAACCTGTGGAACCGGAACCGGAACCGGAACCGGAACCTGAACCTGAACCTAACCCTAACCCTAACCCCATAAGAGAAGATTGTTACAGATCTAGCAGTGATCTAGAATGATCAATTATATTAATAAAACGTCAAAAACTGTGAAAATGAAGTTGAAGAATCACTATAAATCTAAAACAGGTCAGAGTATTTCATCCAGTTATAAACAAGGAAGTGGTCCGGGTCTGCGACCATTTGATTGGACGAGACAATGTAAGGAGCCCTAGGATTGGCTGAAGGCAGACCGATCTGATTGGCCAAGGAATCTGTCAATCAGAATGATTGGCACGTCAAAAACCAGCACCTTCCTACTGAGTGTGTTGGGTTTGAACTAGCACAATTCTACAAGGTACTCTACAGATAACTTGTGATTTATCCGCTGGGCCACTTAGCGGCACACAGTTCAGCTGGAATTTCCAGGCCACTTGATGTCAGTGTGGAAAGGAAAACTTCACAGTAAATAGTTTAGTGTTTGGCTGATATTTCTTAATCCTCCAAATCATGAAGTACACATGTATGTCTTCCAAACCCATGAACTATAGTATGTCTTTTTTTATCCTTCAAAATCATGAAAAACAACATATTATAGTAAGACTTCCAAAACTATATACAGTTTTTGGTAACTCATTTCAACTGCCGAAACTCAGGATTGAATTAGGGACGTTTAGATCTTCAGTCTAATGCTCTTCCAACTGAGCTATTTCGGCTTGTAAGTGACACATCCAGAATGTATTTTTCAATGCATTGTTAGTTCTTAAACATAAACTCATACAGTTCATCCCGCAGTGAGATCAGCTTGAGAGTCATATGGTTGTCTGTACCTCATTTCTACTGACGACTCACCATCTCCCGATCATGTGGCAGCGTTCTAACACACTGAGCCACTGGCTCCAGACAATTCACACTGCTTTTTTGTTTGTTTTCTTCTTCTGAAATTGGTCTTGAAAATAAAGATTTATTTGGGGTTTAAACTCACCATCTCCCAAACATGTGGACAGTGTTCTAACACACTGAGCCACTGGCTCCAGACAATTCACACTGCTTTTCTGTTTGTTTGCTTGTAAGTGACACATCCAGAATGTATTTTTCAATGTATTGTTAGTTCTTAAACAAAAATTCATACAGTTCATCCCGCAGTGAGATCAGCTTGAGAGTCAAACGGTTGTCTGTACCTCATTTCTACTGCCGACTCACCATCTCCCGATCATGTGGCAGCGTTCTAACACACTGAGCCACTGGCTCCAGACAATGCACACTGCTTTTTTGTTTGTTTTCTTCTTCTGAAATTGGTCTTGAAAATAAAGATTTATTTGGGGTTTGAACTCACCATCTCCCAAACATGTAGACAGTGTTCTAACACACTGAGCCACTGGCTCCAGACAATTCACACTGCTTTTTTGTTTGTTTGCTTGTAAGTGACACATCCAGAATGTATTATTCAATGTATTGTTAGTTCTTAAACAAAAACCCATACAGTTCATCCCACAGTGAGATCAGCTTGAGAGTCATACGGTTGTCTGTACCTCATTTCAACTGCCGAATCACAGGTTTGAACCAGGAACCTTCAGATCTACAGTCTAACGCTCTCCCAACTGAGCTATTACAGCTTGCAAGTAACACATCCAGTATTTATTTTTACATTGACTGTTACTTGTTACTTCTTAAAAAAAACAACTCATAAAGTTTTTCACCCAGTGAGATCAGCCTAAGAGTCGTAGGATTTGCTGTACCTCATTTCAACTGCCGAAAGCCTGGATTGAACCAGGGACCTTTAGATCTTCAGTCTAATGCTCTACCAAATGCGCTAATTTGGCTTGTAAGTGTCACATCCAGAATATATTTTTCAATTGATTGTTAGTTCTTAAACAAATAAACTCATACAGTTTTCCCCCATTGAGATCAGCCTGGGAGTCATATGGTTTTCTGTACCTCATTTGACCTGCTGAAAACCGGTTCCATTTGTACACTGTCAAAGTAACTAACTTAATACTATCAACATCTATCTATTCTATAGTCCCTTTACAACAGTGGTTCCCAAACCTTTTCTTGTCAAGGACCCCCACATTTACACTTTATTAACCCGTGGAACCTGAACCTGAACCTAACCCTAACCCTAACCCTAACCCTAACCCTAACCCCATAAGAGAAGATTGTTACAGATCTAGCAGTGATCTAGAATGATCAATTATATTAATAAAACGTCAAAAACTGTGAAAATGAAGAAAATGAAGTTGAAGAATCACTATAAATCTAAAACAGGTCAGAGTATTTCATCCAGTTATAAACAAGGAAGTGGTCCGGGTCTGCGACCATTTGATTGGAGGAGACAATGTAAGGAGCCCTAGGATTGGCTGAAGGCAGACCGATCTGATTGGCCAAGGAATCTGTCAATCAGAATGATTGGCACGTCAAAAACCAGCACCTTCCTACTGAGTGTGTTGGGTTTGAACTAGCACAATTCTACAAGGTACTCTACAGATAACTTGTGATTTATCCGCTGGGCCACTTAGTGGCACACCGTTCAGCTGGAATTTCCAGGCCACTTGATGTTAGTGTGGAAAGGAAAACTTCACAGTAAATAGTTGAGTGGGGTTTGAACCTTCCATCTCCAGACAATGACGATAGCACCCTAACTCAGTTACCTATTGCTATCTGCAACAACAGTCTTCCTTTGCCTGTGAGTTAGAGTTTGGAGTTGGATTTTGGCTGATATTTTTTGATCCTCCAAATCATGAAGTACACATGTATGTCTTCCAAACCCATGAACTATAGTATGTCTTTTTTTTTTATCCTTCAAAATCATGAAAAACAACATATTATAGTAAGTCTTCCAAAACTATATACAGTTTTCTGTAACTCATTTCAACTGCAGAAACCCAGGATTGAACTAGGGACGTTTAGATCTTCAGTCTAATGCTCTTCCAACTGAGCTATTTCGGCAGGCACACAAACATGGTGAATTTCTGGGCTGCTTTAAAGCTGTCCTTCTGGAAATCAGTGTGCAAAGAAAAGTGTCACAGTTATGACTAATGTGGGATTTGAACCTGGACCTGTGGCTCCCAAGGACAGCCTCTCATCACACTGAGCTAACTGTTGGATACTACTACAGAGCTTTTTTGTGCTATTTGATGTAAGTGTGGAAAGCAAAGTGTCACAGTAAAGAAAGACCGCTGGGACACGCCTAGTCTAGGTGTTGGTGATTTGAACACCGCATGTCGTATGTCGGGTTTGAACCGGCACACTTCTACTAGGTATACTACGGATATCATCTGACTTATCCGTTGGGCCACTGAGGCACACAAACATGGTGAATTTCTGGGCTGCTTTAAAGTTGTCCTTCTGGAAATCAGTGTGCAAAGCAAAGTGTCACAGTTATGACTAATGTGGGATTTGAACCCTGGACCTGTGGCTCCGAAGGACAGCCTCTCATCACACTGAGCTAACTGCTGGATACTACTACACAGCTTTTTTGTGCTATTTGATGTAAGTGTGGAAAGCAAAGTGCTTTTTTGTTTGTTTGCTTGAAAGTGACAAATCCAGAATGTATTTTTCAATGTATTGTTAGTTCTTAAACATAAACTCATACAGTTCATCCCACAGTGAGATCAGCTTGAGAGTCATACGGTTGTCTGTACCTCATTTCAACTGCCGAATCTCAGGTTTGAACCAGGAACCTTCAGATCTACAGTCTAACGCTCTCCCAACTGAGCTATTACGGCTTGCAAGTAACACATCCAGTATTTATTTTTACATTGACTGTTACTTGTTACTTCTTAAACAAAAAAACTCATAAAGTTTTTCACCCAGTGAGATCAGCCTAAGAGTCATAGGATTTTCTGTACCTCATTTCAACTGCCGAAAGCCTGGCTTGAACCAGGGACCTTTAGATCTTCAGTCTAATGCTCTACCAACTGTGCTAATTCGGCTTGCAAGTGTCACATCCAGAATATATTTTTCAATTGATTGTTAGTTCTTAAACAAATAAACTCATACAGTTTTCCCCCAGTGAGATCAGCCTGGGAGTCATACGGTTTTCTGTACCTCATTTGACCTGCTGAAAACCGGTTCCATTTGTACACTGTCAAAGTCACTAACTTATCATCTAGTATAGACCCTCTACAACAGTGGTTCCCAAACATTTTCTTGTCAAGGACCCCCGAATTTATTTATTAGCCCGTGGAACCTAACCCTAACCCTAACCCGGCTATAATCCATGGTCAAAAACGATGAAAAACGAGGATTTGAAAAAAAGACAAAATCACTTCTAGACCATGGGCTATAGTCCATGGTGTCGGAGTGATTTTCGTCCTCAAAAATGATGAAAAACGGCATGCTACAGTTCCCTAACCCTAACCCTTGATCGTAGGAGATAGTAATGTAGAAGTCTACAGATCGAGTGCTATCCAGTCATAAAGTTTGAACACTTGAAGAAACTACTACAGAAAACTGGAAACACTGCCAATGTGGCGCACTGCATCCTATCCGTAGGAATGAACAATCGACAGCAGGTGACAACAGAAACAGGACGGAAGACAATGAGGGCGGACACAATTGTGGCCTGTTAATTTGCCCAGCTGGTACCCACTTAAGGCCCAATCAGATCCCAGTTCAAACCCATATAGGCAAACACAGGTGGCACACATGGTTCTGAAATAAAATGGCCCATTTTGTTAGAAACCCACATAAGCCCATATGGGCTAACACGGGTGGGCCCTTTGTGAATACTGGGTGCACGGCCCACTTGGAACCCAAGCCCATAGCCCATGTCAAAACCCAATTGGGCCCAGGTGGACATGTTAGCTGGGGAGAGAGTATGTTTTATTGTCTCCACCAGGCCGAAGGCATGGGGAGAGAGTATTTTTTATTGTCTCCACCAGGCCGAAGGCATGGGGAGAGAGTATGTTTTATTGTCTCCACCATGAAGGCATGGGGAGAGAGTATGTTTTATTGTCTCCACCATGAAGGCATGGGGAGAGAGTATGTTTTATTGTCTCCACCAGGCTGAAGGCATGGGGAGAGAGTATGTTTTATTGTCTCCACCAGGCTGAAGGCATGGGGAGAGAGTATGTTTTATTGTCTCCACCAGGCCGAAGGCAAGGGGAGAGAGTATGTTTTACGCTCCGTCCGTCCATCCGTATGTTTGTCCGTCCATCCGTCCGTCCGTCCCTGGATGCCAACGATGAACCTCTGCCCCAGAATTTCCAGAACGGCCTGTTATAGCGCCACCAGGAGGCCGCTTTGTGCAAAACAAGTTTATGGACAGTTGTTTAGTCCAAACATCACGCAAATTGGTACACAGTCTCTCTTCAACAAAACGGGTCTTTCAAATTTCTCAGACTCCATCCTGATTGGCTAAGATTGGCTTCCAAAGTTCGCAGGAGTGCTCAGTTTCAAACAAAATGACATGGTGTGATTTCCGTGAAATTGTGCACGCATGTTCCCACTAGGCCGAGGAAGAAATGCCACACGCTATAACTGTCCGAAAAGTGTTTTTACCTCTAACTGCACGGATCTGTGGATAACTTTGTATGCCAACTCCCTAGAGGCCAAAGAAAAACCTTTGCCTGGAATTTTTCACATCTGCTCTTTATAGCGCCACCAGGAGGCCGACATATGTAAAACACATTTTCTAATATTACTCCTTAAGATTTATCCAAATTTCACGCAAATCGGTACACATGCTCTTCATAGTCATGTGATCAAGACAGGTTTGTTTGATTTATCATAATCCACCCTCATTGGCTACGATTGGCTTCTAAACCTTTCAGGAGTAGCCCGCTTTGTACCCGTTTTGTACAAATTGCCACAACTACTCAACGCAGTGTCCGATTGTGGTGAAACTGTGCATGCATATTCCCACTAGGCTTTGGAAGAAATGCCACTTGACAGTTTTCAAATCAGCCTCATGGTGGCGCTACAACAGGCCAAGCCGCGTCACACACACACACACACACGTTTATATTGCTCCTAAACATTTTGCCAAACATCACACACACACTCCTATCCTCCTGGTGGAGACCTGTGCCCAGAAGGGCACTTTTTCTAGTTTCTCTCTAGTGACTGTGCTGTTTGTTTCTCTTCATCTAGAGTGAAGTACTTCCACACGTGTGACCTGTGACCTGTTCTTTCTCTTGTTAAGGTCCGGGGAGACATCAAATGTCTCTTTTGGGTCTTTTGAGGTTAGTGAATGCGTGGCTAAATATGGAGTCATACTTCACCTATACGTCAGCGATGACGTACGGCATCCATGACCACAAGAAGCCACGCCGTTATGCCAGCCATTTTGTTTTCTCCCAACGTAGCCCCCACTAAAGGTTGCTAAAGGTCAAAGTGACATCAGGGGTCATAGTGGCACATAAGGACTTTCTAAGCGGGAAAAAATATCGGGTCACCGGTGTTTGATGCATTAATGCGGGTCAAAGCCAGCTAAAATTAGTAGGCTAAGCTTGCTAATATGGTAAGTTTGGAGATTCACAGAACAATCACCTTTTATCCCCCCAACCCTGAACACAAAAAACTGAAACTTAGCCGAGGTCACGATCATGAAGAGAAGCAGGCACGGAGGAGACGATGGCGCCACCTGCTGGTCCGAACGCCACAAACGGACGAGACGAGGAGAAGAAAGGCGAGCGACTGAGGTCTTCCGCATGGACCTGATCAGCGCCATGACGCTCCGTGACTCCCACAAGCTGCGCCCGGAGGACTACCACATCCTGGCCGACCCGTGGAGGGCCGAGTGGGAGAAGCCGGTTCAAGTCCCCGTCGACCCCCCCGAGGGGTCCACGGCGCCTCCGCGGGCTGTCCGCACGCTGCCCGCCTCCGAAGAGAAGCCTGGCGTCGAAAGGCACGTTCCGTTCGCTCTGCCCGAGAACCTGATCACCTGGGCATTGCCGAACCCGCCGCGGCCTCCTCTGGGGGGCGTCCACACGGACGCTGCTAATGGGACGTTAGCGACGTGTCGCTACAACCTGGACGAGGAGGACGTGGCCTGGATGCACGTCGTCAATGAGGAGTTCGCCAGGACGGGAACGCCATCGCTCGATGAGATCACCATGGAGAGAGTTATGGAGGAGTTGGAGACTGTAAGCATCTCTGGACATAAGAACTATAGTAATAATGATAATATTGTAGATGTTATGAATCCCACGGGGGGTCTTCGGTTTCAGAACCCATCCGACGGCTGCTCGGGTGACGGTCACATCGCGATCTCGCGGGACAACAGCGAGGAGTCGAGCGTCAAGTTCTTGGACGAGTCGAACTATAACCGGGCCAGGGAATGGAACCTGGGACATTCTTTTCCCCGGGCGGAGGCCTCCTCCACTCTACCCGCTGGGCTGTGGCCACCGTCAGCGGGAGCGCGTACACAGTGGAGCTCGGCCGAAACCCGCGGGACGAACTCCTCCTCCCATGTGACGACGTGCACTTACGACGTGACCTCGTCCTCCATGCCTTTAACACGGGATGTGAAAGGCATGGAGGACGAGGTCAAGTTCAAATCCCACCGCCCCACTGGACACTGTGGCCAGGGGAGCAGCGGGGACAGAGACTCTGGAGGGGAGGAGGCGGGAAGCAGAGACGAAAGAGGGAATGGGAGAGGCGGGCCGAGGGACGAGGACATCCTGTCCTCTTCCTCTGTTCCTCCGGGTCTCCAGACGTCCTCCAGACGTCCCACTGTTGGCGAGCTGGTGTTCTTGACGAGCGGCCGGCAGCGGGAAGGGAAGAGGACGCCTCTCTACATGCCACACGAACCTGAGAATGAACTGCCACCTCAACCTCCACAAGAACCTGAGAATGAACTGCCACCTCAACCTCCACAAGAACCTGAGAATGAACTGCCACCACAACCTCAGCAAGAACCTGATAATGAACTGCCACCACAACCTCAGCAAGAACCTGAGAATGAACTGCCACCTCAACCTCCACAAGAACCTGAGAATGAACTGCCACCACAACCTCCACAAGAACCTGAGAATGAACTGCCACCTCAACCTCAGCAAGAACCTGAGAATGAACTGCCACCTCAACCTCCACAAGAACCTGAGAATGAACTGCCACCTCAACCTCCACAAGAACCTGAGAATGAACTGCCACCACAACCTCAGCAAGAACCTGAGAATGAACTGCCACCACAACCTCAGCAAGAACCTGAGAATGAACTGCCACCTCAACCTCCACAAGAACCTGAGAATGAACTGCCACCACAACCTCAGCAAGAACCTGAGAATGAACTGCCACCACAACCTCAGCAAGAACCTGAGAATGAACTGCCACCTCATCCTCAGCAAGAACCTGAGAATGAACTGCCACCACAACCTCCACAAGAACCTGAGAATGAACTGCCACCACAACCTCCACAAGAACCTGAGAATGAACTGCCACCTCAACCTCAGCAAGAACCTGAGAATGAACTGCCACCTCAACCTCAGCAAAAACCTGAGAATGAACTGCCACCACAACCTCCACAAGAACCTGAGAATGAACTGCCACCACAACCTCAGCAAGAACCTGAGAATGAACTGCCACCACAACCCCTAGAAGAAACTCCACGAGAAACTCTGCAAGACTGTTCCTGGACCTCTGTCCTGGAACAGGAGGAGTTCCCAGAAGAGACGAGGGAAGAGCTAGAAAAAACACAAGAACCTTCTCAAAAACCTCCACAAAACACTTGGCAAGAATGTTCCTGGGACTTCCCAAAAGCGAAGGGCAAGAACTTTTCCAAGCTAGAAAAATGTCCACAAGAGCCTCCGCAAGAGCCTCGACGAGACTGTTCCTGGATCTCTGTCCGACGGGAACAGGAGGAGGAATCATTCCAGGAACAGCGCAGGGAGAACTTCCGCAAGCTGCAAGAACCTCTGCAAGACTGGAACATGTTCTCCAGCGCCTGGCCCTTCATCCAGGAACCGGAGGAGGACATCTCTTCCTCTTCCTTTGCTCCTCTAGGTCTCCCAGGGTTGTCTAGACATCCCGCCGGTGAGACGGTGGTCCCGAGAGCCCGGCGGCCGGAAGAGAAGAGGCTGCGTCTCCACCACCCGCGAGAACATCGGCATCACTGGAGGAGGGAGTCCTACAGTTCCTGTACCTCCGTTGAGGAAGACCTCTTCGAGCAAGAGAAGATGGTGGACCTCTGTAAGCCACAAAAACCTCCACCGGACCGCGAGACGTCCTCCTGCATTGCCTTTACCTTCATCCAGGAAGGAATCCAAGAGGACTTCTACCAGTGTGTGGACGTGGAGGAAGTGGCGCGACGCCTCGAGCTGTCTCCTGAGATGGTGGACTTTGTGTTCCAGTACTGGAAGCTGAAACGGACGGCCGACTTCAACCGTCCGCTGCTCGCGCCCAAGACGAGTTGCGAGGAGAATGACCTCAACCGGCCGCTCCTCCAGCCGAAGACGAGTGGCGAGGAAAATGACCTCAACCGGCCGCTCCTCCAGCCGAAGACGAGTGGCGAGGAAAATGACCTCAAGCGGCCGCTGCTCGCGCCCAAGACGAGGGCAGGGGAGAACGATGAGAGCCTCTGGCACTTCAACCAGCTACGCTACGGCCTGGAGAGGCTGCGCACCCTGACCTGCATGGTGACACGCAGGGAGAGGACGAAGCGTTGGCTGTGGGGCGTTCAGGAGCAGATCTACCAGCAGTAGTATAGTATGGTGTCTGTCTGCTACACCTTTTGACCACTGGGGGCGCCACTGAGTCAATTAATGCATAAATTATGCAAATGAGTAATTAATTTATGCATTCAATTATTTACATTCCTTGAATTCCATACATTCCATAAATCATAAATCATATTGTATATATATATATATCATAAATATAATTACCATAGTGTTATTATTAAATAAAGAAGCTAATAATAGTTTTTTTTTTTCATGACAGTGTGTGTGTGTGTGTGTGAATCTGACCCTCCATGCATCACCCTGTGACATGGCCCTGCCTTGCCGGCAACCGGGGCCAGGTGCAGAGATTCCGCATACAGGTGTGAAAAGGAAACAATAGGGCTCTCCATTCCTTTGAACTGACATCTGGCAGTTTTCAAAGGGTGTTGTGTAAACAAGGGTGGGGGCTCTCTCCACTCCTTTCAAGTGCCAGGTGGCTATTGAGAATCCGTTTCAAGTGCCAGGTGGACATCAGAATGTGTTAATTAGATTTTAAAAAACAGGGGTGTTGTGTAAACAAGGGTGGGGGCTCTCTCCACTCCTTTCAAGTGCCAGGTGTCTATTGTAACTTGTAAACCCCCGTCAAAACACAGTCGCTGTGTTAGTATGTGTTAATTAGATTAACACCAGGGGGGTGGGGGTCCTTATCTTTGATGTGGCTTGTATGCATAATACATGAGGGGGACACAGGGATGGGGGGTCCCTTATCATTGAAAGTGGTATGTGACATGTGACAGGTGACAGTTGACAGGTGACAGATGACAGCTGACAGCTGACAACAGCTGATAGTTGATAGGGAAAACACATGGCTTTTGTTATGTTTTAACCCCAGCATTACATTTTCCATGTGCATATATACGTCAGTGTAATGGGATGTACAGTAGGTGTAGTGTAGGCTAGACAGCTAGGGGTGAGTCCATTTTATGTGTTTTCTGCTTATCTATATGTATATGGCTGTATGTATGACTGTCCGTATGGCTGGTTCGGAGGGTACACTCTAGCCAGACTTTTGTTTATTTCTTGGGTAAGTCAAGGATACCCCCACCTAGTGGTCAATTTCTATATATATAATTACACTGCAGTACCAGCTATGCCCTGATGTGATTTTAATGGATCGTGTTTTGTTTTGTGACTGGAGAAGGTAAGTGTGGTCCTAATGTTGGTGGTTAACGTAGGTATTGTATTATTTTGGTGTTTTGTGTTGTGTTTTGTGAATTCTGCAGGTTTCATGTTTGTCCTAATGTTTGTGGTCAACGTAGGACTTGTATTATTTTTGTGTTTTGTGTTGTGTTTTGTGAATTGTGCAGGCTTCATGTGCCCTAATGTTTTGTTCAACGTAGGTCTTGTATTATTTTTGTGTTTTGTGTTGTGTTTTGTGAATTTTGCAGGCTTCATGTGTCCTAATGTTGGTGGTTAACGTAGGTCTTGTATTATTTTGGTGGGTGGGGTGGTGTTTTGTGAATTCTGCAGGCTTCATGTTTTTCCTAATGTTTGTGGTTAAAGTAGGTCTTGTATTATTTTTGTGTTTTGTGTTGTGTTTTGTGAATTGTGCAGGCTTCATGTGTCCTAATGTTGGTGGTTAACGTAGGTCTTGTATTATTTTTGTGTTTTGTGTTGGGTTTTGTGAATTTTGCAGGCTTCATGTTTGTCCTAATGTTTTGTTCAACGTAGATCTTGTATTATTTTTGTGTTTTGTGTTGTGTTTTGTGAATTTTGCAGGCTTCATGTTTGTCTTAATGTTTTGTTCAACGTAGATCTTGTATTATTTTTGTGTTTTGTGTTGTGTTTTGTGAATTTTGCAGGCTTCATGTTTGTCTTAATGTTTTGTTCAACGTAGATCTTGTATTATTTTGGTGTGTTGGGTGGTGTTTTGTGAATTTTACAGGATTCATGTGTCCTAATGTTTTGTTCAACGTAGGTCTTGTATTATTTTTGTGTTTTGTGTTGTGGTTTGTGAATTTTGCAGGCTTCATGCTGTCCTAATGTTGGTGGTTAAAGTAGGTCTTGTATTATTTTTGTGTTTTGTGTTGTGTTTTGTGAATTGTGCAGGCTTCATGTGTCCTAATGTTGGTGGTTAAAGTAGGGCTTGTATTATTTTTGTGTTTTGTGTTGTGTTTTGTGAATTTTGCAGGCTTCATGTTTGTCCTAATGTTTTGTTCAACGTAGATCTTGTATTATTTTTGTGTTTTGTGTTGTGTTTTGTGAATTTTGCAGGCTTCATGCTGTCCTAATGTTGGTGGTTAACGTAGGTCTTGTATTATTTTGGTGTGTGGGGTGGTGTTTTGTGAATTCTGCAGGCTTCATGTTTTTCCTAATGTTTGTGGTTAAAGTAGGTCTTGTATTATTTTTGTGTTTTGTGTTGTGTTTTGTGAATTGTGCAGGCTTCATGGGTCCTAATGTTTTGGTCAATGTGGGACTTGTATTATTTTTGGGGTTTTGTGTTGTGTTTTAGAATTTTGCAGGTTTCATGTCGTCCTAATGTTTGTAGTTAACGTAGGTCTTGTATTATTTTCGGTGTTTTGGGTTGTGTTTCTAGAATTTTGTAGGCTTCATGTTTGTCTTAATGTTTTGTTCAACGTAGATCTTGTATTATTTTGGGGTGTTGGGTGGTGTTTTGTGAATTTTACAGGATTCATGTGTCCTAATGTTTTGTTCAACGTAGGTCTTGTATTATTTTTGTGTTTTGTGTTGTGTTTTGTGAATTTTGCAGGCTTCATGCTGTCCTAATGTTGGTGGTTAAAGTAGGTCTTGTATTATTTTTGTGTTTTGTGAATTGTGCAGGCTTCATGTGTCCTAATGTTGGTGGTTAACGTAGGTCTTGTATTATTTTTGTGTTTTGTGTTGTGTTTGTGAATTTTGCAGGCTTCATGTTTGTCCTAATGTTTTGTTCAACGTAGATCTTGTATTATTTTTGTGTTTTGTGTTGTGTTTTGTGAATTTTGCAGGCTTCATGTTTGTCTTAATGTTTTGTTCAACGTAGATCTTGTATTATTTTGGTGTGTTGGGTGGTGTTTTGTGAATTTTACAGGATTCATGTGTCTTAATGTTTTGTTCAACGTAGATCTTGTATTATTTTGGTGTGTTGGGTGGTGTTTTGTGAATTTTACAGGATTCATGTGTCCTAATGTTTTGTTCAACGTAGGTCTTGTATTATTTTTGTGTTTTGTGTTGTGTTTTGTGAATTTTGCAGGCTTCATGCTGTCCTAATGTTGGTGGTTAAAGTAGGTCTTGTATTATTTTGGTGTTTTGTGTTGTGTTTTGTGAATTTTACAGGTTTCATGCTGTCCTAATGTTGGTGGTTAACGTAGGTCTTGTATTATTTTTGGTGTTTTGTGTTGTGGTTTAGAATGTTGTAGGTTTCATGTTGTCCTAATGTTTTGGTCAATGTGGGACTTGTATTCTTTTTGGGGTTTTGTGTTGTGTTTTAGAATTTTGCAGGTTTCATGTCGTCCTAATGTTTGTAGTTAACGTAGGTCTTGTATTATTTTCGGTGTTTTGGGTGGTGTTTTGTGAATTTTACAGGATTCATGTGTCCTAATGTTTTGTTCAACGTAGGTCTTGTATTATTTTGGTGTTTTGTGTTGTGTTTTAGAATTTTGTAGGTTTCATGTCCTAATGTTTTGGTCAGCATATGTCTTGTATTATTTTTTGGTGTTTTGTGTTTGGGTTTTGTGAATTTTACAGGTTTCATGCTGTCCTAATGTTGGTGGTTAACGTAGGTCTTGTATTATTTTTGGTGTTTTGTGTTGTGGTTTAGAATTTTGTAGGTTTCATGTTGTCCTAATGTTTTGGTCAATGTGGGACTTGTATTATTTTTGGGGTTTTGTGTTGTGTTTTAGAATTTTGTAGGTTTCATGTTGTCCTAATGTTTTGGTCAATGAGGGACTTGTATTATTTTTGTGTTTTTGTGTTGTGTTTTAGAATTTTGCAGGTTTCATGTCGTCCTAATGTTTGTAGTTAACGTAGGTCTTGTATTATTTTCGGTGTATTGGGTTGTGTTTCTAGAATTTTGTAGGTTTCATGTTGTCCTAATGTTTGTGGTCAATGTAGGACTTGTATTATTTTTAGTGTGTTGGGTGATGTTTTGGGAATTTAGCAGGTTTCATGTCGTCCTAATGTTTGTAGTTAACGTAGGTCTTGTATTATTTTGGTGTTTTGGGTGGTGTTTTGTGAATTTTACAGGATTCATGTGTCCTAATGTTTTGTTCAACGTAGGTCTTGTATTATTTTTGGTGTTTTGTGTTGTGTTTTAGAATTTTGTAGGTTTCATGTCCTAATGTTTTGGTCAGCATAGGTCTTGTATTATTTTTTGGTGTTTTGTGTTTGTGTTTTGTGAATTTTACAGGTTTCATGCTGTCCTAATGTTGGTGGTTAACGTAGGTCTTGTATTATGTTTGGTGTTTTGTGTTGTGGTTTAGAATTTTGTAGGTTTCATGTTGTCCTAATGTTTTGGTCAATGTGGGACTTGTATTATTTTTGGGGTTTTGTGTTGTGTTTTAGAATTTTGTAGGTTTCATGTCGTCCTAATGTTTGTAGTTAACGTAGGTCTTGTATTATTTTTGGTGTTTTGTGTTGTGTTTTAGAATTTTGCAGGATTCATGTTGTCCTAATGTTTCTTGGTCAACGTAGGACTTGTATTATTTTTGGTGTTTTGTGTTGTGTTTTAGAATTTTGTAGGTTTCATGTCCTAATGTTTTTGTCAGCATAGGTCTTGTATTATTTTTTGGTGTTTTGTGTTGTGTTTTGTGAATTTTACAGGTTTCATGCTGTCCTAATGTTGGTGGTTAACGTAGGTCTTGTATTATTTTTGGTGTTTTGTGTTGTGGTTTAGAATGTTGTAGGTTTCATGTTGTCCTAATGTTTTGGTCAATGTGGGACTTGTATTATTTTTGGGGTTTTGTGTTGTGTTTTAGAATTTTGCAGGTTTCATGTCGTCCTAATGTTTGTAGTTAACGTAGGTCTTGTATTATTTTCGGTGTTTTGGGTGGTGTTTTGTGAATTTTACAGGATTCATGTGTCCTAATGTTTTGTTCAACGTAGGTCTTGTATTATTTTGGTGTTTTGTGTTGTGTTTTAGAATTTTGTAGGTTTCATGTCCTAATGTTTTGGTCAGCATATGTCTTGTATTATTTTTTGGTGTTTTGTGTTTGTGTTTTGTGAATTTTACAGGTTTCATGCTGTCCTAATGTTGGTGGTTAACGTAGGTCTTGTATTATTTTTGGTGTTTTGTGTTGTGGTTTAGAATTTTGTAGGTTTCATGTTGTCCTAATGTTTTCGGTCAATGTGGGACTTGTATTATTTTTGGGGTTTTGTGTTGTGTTTTAGAATTTTGTAGGTTTCATGTTGTCCTAATGTTTTGGTCAATGAGGGACTTGTATTATTTTTGTGTTTTTGTGTTGTGTTTTAGAATTTTGCAGGTTTCATGTCGTCCTAATGTTTGTAGTTAACGTAGGTCTTGTATTATTTTCGGTGTTTTGGGTTGTGTTTCTAGAATTTTGTAGGTTTCATGTTGTCCTAATGTTTGTGGTCAATGTAGGACTTGTATTATTTTTAGTGTGTTGGGTGATGTTTTGGGAATTTAGCAGGTTTCATGTCGTCCTAATGTTTGTAGTTAACGTAGGTCTTGTATTATTTTCGGTGTTTTGGGTGGTGTTTTGTGAATTTTACAGGATTCATGTGTCCTAATGTTTTGTTCAACGTAGGTCTTGTATTATTTTTGGTGTTTTGTGTTGTGTTTTAGAATTTTGTAGGTTTCATGTCCTAATGTTTTGGTCAGCATAGGTCTTGTATTATTTTTTGGTGTTTTGTGTTTGTGTTTTGTGAATTTTACAGGTTTCATGCTGTCCTAATGTTGGTGGTTAACGTAGGTCTTGTATTATGTTTGGTGTTTTGTGTTGTGGTTTAGAATTTTGTAGGTTTCATGTTGTCCTAATGTTTTGGTCAATGTGGGACTTGTATTATTTTTGGGGTTTTGTGTTGTGTTTTAGAATTTTGTAGGTTTCATGTCGTCCTAATGTTTTGGTCAATGAGGGACTTGTATTATTTTTGTGTTTTTGTGTTGTGTTTTAGAATTTTGCAGGTTTCATGTCGTCCTAATGTTTGTAGTTAATGTAGGTCTTGTATTATTTTCGGTGTTTTGGGTTGTGTTTCTAGAATTTTGTAGGGTTCATGTTGTCCTAATGTTTGTGGTCAACGTAGGACTTGTATTATTTTTGGTATGTTGTGTGATGTTTTGGGAATTTTGCAGGTTTCATGTTGTCATAATGGTTGTGGTTAACGTAGGGTCTTGTATTATTTTGGGGTTTTGTGTTGTGTTTTGTGAATTTACAGGATTCATGCTGTCCTAATGTTTTTGTATAACGTATGTCTTGTATTATTTTGGGGGTATGAGAGAGAATATTATATTATTAATATAATATTCTCTCTCATACCCCCAAAATAATACAAGACATACGTTATACAAAAACATTAGGACAGCATGAATCCTGTAAATTCACAAAACACAACACAAAACCCCAAAATAATACAAGACCCTACGTTAACCACAACCATTATGACAACATGAAACCTGCAAAATTCCCAAAACATCACACAACATACCAAAAATAATACAAGTCCTACGTTGACCACAAACATTAGGACAACATGAACCCTACAAAATTCTAGAAACACAACCCAAAACACCGAAAATAATACAAGACCTACATTAACTACAAACATTAGGACGACATGAAACCTGCAAAATTCTAAAACACAACACAAAAACACAAAAATAATACAAGTCCCTCATTGACCAAAACATTAGGACGACATGAAACCTACAAAATTCTAAAACACAACACAAAACCCCAAAAATAATACAAGTCCCACATTGACCAAAACATTAGGACAACATGAAACCTACAAAATTCTAAACCACAACACAAAACACCAAACATAATACAAGACCTACGTTAACCACCAACATTAGGACAGCATGAAACCTGTAAAATTCACAAAACACAAACACAAAACACCAAAAAATAATACAAGACCTATGCTGACCAAAACATTAGGACATGAAACCTACAAAATTCTAAAACACAACACAAAACACCAAAAATAATACAAGACCTACGTTGAACAAAACATTAGGACACATGAATCCTGTAAAATTCACAAAACACCACCCAAAACACCGAAAATAATACAAGACCTACGTTAACTACAAACATTAGGACGACATGAAACCTGCTAAATTCCCAAAACATCACCCAACACACTAAAAATAATACAAGTCCTACATTGACCACAAACATTAGGACAACATGAAACCTACAAAATTCTAGAAACACAACCCAAAACACCGAAAATAATACAAGACCTACGTTAACTACAAACATTAGGACGACATGAAACCTGCAAAATTCTAAAACACAACACAAAAACACAAAAATAATACAAGTCCCTCATTGACCAAAACATTAGGACAACATGAAACCTACAAAATTCTAAAACACAACACAAAACCCCAAAAATAATACAAGTCCCACATTGACCGAAAACATTAGGACAACATGAAACCTACAAAATTCTAAACCACAACACAAAACACCAAAAATAATACAAGACCTACGTTAACCACCAACATTAGGACAGCATGAAACCTGTAAAATTCACAAAACACAAACACAAAACACCAAAAAATAATACAAGACATATGCTGACCAAAACATTAGGACATGAAACCTACAAAATTCTAAAACACAACACAAAACACCAAAATAATACAAGACCTACGTTGAACAAAACATTAGGACACATGAATCCTGTAAAATTCACAAAACACCACCCAAAACACCGAAAATAATACAAGACCTACGTTAACTACAAACATTAGGACGACATGAAACCTGCAAAATTCTAAAACACAACACAAAACCCCAAAAATAATACAAGTCCCACATTGACCAAAACATTAGGACAACATGAAACCTACAACATTCTAAACCACAACACAAAACACCAAAAATAATACAAGACCTACGTTAACCACCAACATTAGGACAGCATGAAACCTGTAAAATTCACAAAACACAACACAAAACACCAAAAAATAATACAAGACCTATGCTGACAAAAACATTAGGACATGAAACCTACAAAATTCTAAAACACAACACAAAACACCAAAAATAATACAAGTCCTACGTTGACCAAGAAACATTAGGACAACATGAATCCTGCAAAATTCTAAAACACAACACAAAACACCAAAAATAATACAAGACCTACGTTAACTACAAACATTAGGACGACATGAAACCTACAAAATTCTAAAACACAACACAAAACCCCAAAAATAATACAAGTCCCACATTGACCAAAACATTAGGACAACATGAAACCTACAAAATTCTAAACCACAACACAAAACACCAAACATAATACAAGACCTACGTTAACCACCAACATTAGGACAGCATGAAACCTGTAAAATTCACAAAACACAAACACAAAACACCAAAAAATAATACAAGACCTATGCTGACCAAAACATTAGGACATGAAACCTACAAAATTCTAAAACACAACACAAAACACCAAAAATAATACAAGACCTACGTTGAACAAAACATTAGGACACATGAATCCTGTAAAATTCACAAAACACCACCCAAAACACCAAAATAATACAAGACCTACGTTAACTACAAACATTAGGACGACATGAAACCTGCTAAATTCCCAAAACATCACCCAACACACTAAAAATAATACAAGTCCTACATTGACCACAAACATTAGGACAACATGAAACCTACAAAATTCTAGAAACACAACCCAATACACCGAAAATAATACAAGACCTACGTTAACTACAAACATTAGGACGACATGAAACCTGCAAAATTCTAAAACACAACACAAAAACACAAAAATAATACAAGTCCCTCATTGACCAAAACATTAGGACAACATGAAACCTACAAAATTCTAAAACACAACACAAAACCCCAAAAATAATACAAGTCCCACATTGACCAAAACATTAGGACAACATGAAACCTACAAAATTCTAAACCACAACACAAAACACCAAAAATAATACAAGACCTACGTTAACCACCAACATTAGGACAGCATGAAACCTGTAAAATTCACAAAACCCAAACACAAAACACCAAAAAATAATACAAGACATATGCTGACCAAAACATTAGGACATGAAACCTACAAAATTCTAAAACACAACACAAAACACCAAAATAATACAAGACCTACGTTGAACAAAACATTAGGACACATGAATCCTGTAAAATTCACAAAACACCACCCAAAACACCGAAAATAATACAAGACCTACGTTAACTACAAACATTAGGACGACATGAAACCTGCAAAATTCTAAAACACAACACAAAACCCCAAAAAGAATACAAGTCCCACATTGACCAAAACATTAGGACAACATGAAACCTACAACATTCTAAACCACAACACAAAACACCAAAAATAATACAAGACCTACGTTAACCACCAACATTAGGACAGCATGAAACCTGTAAAATTCACAAAACACAACACAAAACACCAAAATAATACAAGACCTACTTTAACCACCAACATTAGGACAGCATGAAGCCTGCAAAATTCACAAAACACAACACAAAACACAAAAATAATACAAGACCTACGTTGAACAAAACATTAGGACACATGAATCCTGTAAAATTCACAAAACACCACCCAACACACCAAAATAATACAAGATCTACGTTGAACAAAACATTAAGACACATGAATCCTGTAAAATTCACAAAACACCACCCAACACACCAAAATAATACAAGATCTACGTTGAACAAAACATTAAGACAAACATGAAGCCTGCAAAATTCACAAAACACAACACAAAACACAAAAATAATACAAGATCTACGTTGAACAAAACATTAGGACAAACATGAAGCCTGCAAAATTCACAAACACAACACAAAACACAAAAATAATACAAGATCTACGTTGAACAAAACATTAGGACAAACATGAAGCCTGCAAAATTCACAAAACACAACACAAAACACAAAAATAATACAAGACCTACGTTAACCACCAACATTAGGACACATGAAGCCTGCACAATTCACAAAACACAAAAATAATACAAGACCTACTTTAACCACCAACATTAGGACAGCATGAAGCCTGCAAAATTCACAAAACACAACACAAAACACAAAAATAATACAAGACCTACGTTGAACAAAACATTAGGACACATGAATCCTGTAAAATTCACAAAACACCACCCAACACCCCAAAATAATACAAGATCTACGTTGAACAAAACATTAAGACAAACATGAAGCCTACAAAATTCTAGAAACACAACCCAAAACACCGAAAATAATACAAGACCTACGTTAACTACAAACATTAGGACGACATGAAACCTGCAAAATTCTAAAACACAACACAAAACCCCAAAAATAATACAAGTCCCACATTGACCAAAACATTAGGACCCATGAAGCCTGCACAATTCACAAAACACAACACAAAACACAAAAATAATACAAGACCTACTTTAACCACAAACATTAGGAAAAACATGAAGCCTGCAGAATTCACAAAACACCACCCCACACACCAAAATAATACAAGACCTACGTTAACCACCAACATTAGGACAGCATGAAGCCTGCAAAATTCACAAAACACAACACAAAACACAAAAATAATACAAGATCTACGTTGAACAAAACATTAGGACAAACATGAAGCCTGCAAAATTCACAAAACACAACACAAAACACAAAAATAATACAAGCCCTACTTTAACCACCAACATTAGGACACATGAAGCCTGCACAATTCACAAAACACAACACAAAACACAAAAATAATACAAGACCTACTTTAACCACCAACATTAGGACAGCATGAAGCCTGCAAAATTCACAAACCACAACACAAAACACAAAAATAATACAAGACCTACGTTGAACAAAACATTAGGACACATGAATCCTGTAAAATTCACAAAACACCACCCAACACACCAAAATAATACAAGATCTACGTTGAACAAAACATTAAGACAAACATGAAGCCTGCAAAATTCACAAAACACAACACAAAACACAAAAATAATACAAGATCTACGTTGAACAAAACATTAAGACAAACATGAAGCCTGCAAAATTCACAAAACACAACACAAAACACAAAAATAATACAAGATCTACGTTGAACAAAACATTAGGACAAACATGAAGCCTGCAAAATTCACAAAACCCAACACAAAACACAAAAATAATACAAGACCTACGTTAACCACCAACATTAGGACACATGAAGCCTGCACAATTCACAAAACACAACACAAAACACAAAAATAATACAAGACCTACTTTAACCACAAACATTAGGAAAAACATGAAGCCTGCAGAATTCACAAAACACCACCCCACCCACCAAAATAATACAAGACCTACGTTAACCACCAACATTAGGACACATGAAGCCTGCAAAATTCACAAAACACAACACAAAACACAAAAATAATACAAGACCTACGTTGAACAAAACATTAGGGCACATGAAGCCTGCACAATTCACAAAACACAACACAAAACACAAAAATAATACAAGTCCTACGTTGACCACAAACATTAGGACAAACATGAAACCTGCAGAATTCACAAAACACAACACAAAACACCAAAATAATACAATACCTACGTTAACCACCAACATTAGGACCACACTTACCTTCTCCAGTCACAAAACAAAACACGATCCATTAAAATCACATCAGGGCATAGCTGGTACTGCAGTGTAATTATATATATAGAAATTGACCACTAGGTGGGGGTATCCTTGACTTACCCAAGAAATAAACAAAAGTCTGGCTAGAGTGTACCCTCCGAACCAGCCATACGGACAGTCATACATACAGCCATATACATATAGATAAGCAGAAAACACATAAAATGGACTCACCCCTAGCTGTCTAGCCTACACTACACCTACTGTACATCCCATTACACTGACGTATATATGCACATGGAAAATGTAATGCTGGGGTTAAAACATAACAAAAGCCATGTGTTTTCCCTATCAACTATCAGCTGTTGTCAGCTGTCAGCTGTCATCTGTCACCTGTCAACTGTCACCTGTCACATGTCACATACCACTTTCAATGATAAGGGACCCCCCATCCCTGTGTCCCCCTCATGTATTATGCATACAAGCCACATCAAAGATAAGGACCCCCACCCCCCTGGTGTTAATCTAATTAACACATACTAACACAGCGACTGTGTTTTGACGGGGGTTTACAAGTTACAATAGACACCTGGCACTTGAAAGGAGTGGAGAGAGCCCCCACCCTTGTTTACACAACACCCCTGTTTTTTAAAATCTAATTAACACATTCTGATGTCCACCTGGCACTTGAAACGGATTCTCAATAGCCACCTGGCACTTGAAAGGAGTGGAGAGAGCCCCCACCCTTGTTTACACAACACCCTTTGAAAACTGCCAGATGTCAGTTCAAAGGAATGGAGAGCCCTATTGTTTCCTTTTCACACCTGTATGCGGAATCTCTGCACCTGGCCCCGGTTGCCGGCAAGGCAGGGCCATGTCACAGGGTGATGCATGGAGGGTCAGATTCACACACACACACACACACTGTCATGAAAAAAAAAAACTATTATTAGCTTCTTTATTTAATAATAACACTATGGTAATTATATTTATGATATATATATATATATAATATGATTTATGATTTATGGAATGTATGGAATTCAAGGAATGTAAATAATTGAATGCATAAATTAATTACTCATTTGCATAATTTATGCATTAATTGACTCAGTGGCGCCCCCAGTGGTCAAAAGGTGTAGCAGACAGACACCATACTATACTACTACCAGCGCCAGGTCAGACTGCTGGACCAGCGGCTGCTCGCCGGCGTTGAGGCCTCCTCCGAGACCTCGGCCGACGCTTTGGAAAAGGTCTTCTCAGACCCGGGATGGTCGCCGTCAGACGCTGCAGCCAGCTTCCCGCCTGGCCCGAAGGCGGAACGGAGCTCTTTGAACCACGAGAAGAGGAAAGGCGTCCATGGAAAGCGTTTCTCCAACTCTCCGCACCTTCTGAATCTAAAGGACAGCAGCGGCGAACCGCTCGACGCGGAGGATGGCGAGGGAGCGCCCGAGGAATGTCACGAGATGCACTCCGACTTTCCGAGGAAGAGAAGCCTCCCTGATGGACCTTTTCAACCAGTATTCCTGAATAATAACAATATAAGAACTAAGCTATGATGACTGAAACTACTAAATATATTGACAATTTCAACAAATAAAAACTAAACTAAAATGTTCAAGAGGGGCTAGTGGAGGAGAGAATTAAAATAAAAGTAATTTTCGGTTTGGTTGCACGGTGAAAATAGCCGATCTACAAACTCACAGCGCATCACAACGCGTTGCAGCATGCCACATTGTGAGCTTGTAGATCACCAATTTTCAGCATGCAACCAAGTCTCAAATCAGGCATTACGACACCATCAAGGCCTGCCAAAATACATGTACGACTACATCTACAGTTGATTTAGTCGACAAAAATTATATGATATTTAGTCAACTAAAACTAGACTAACTAAACTAAAAGATTATCGGTGACTAAAATGTTTCTTAAACTAAATGGAATATTATTCAAAAGACTATACGACTATACGCACTCACATGCGCACGCACGCACACACACATTTATCTTTATTTTCTAGTTTTTTCTCTAGGTCGTCTGGTTTAAATACACTGACACACACTGACGCACGCTCACACGCGCACGCACGCACACACACACACACACACACACACACACACACACACACACACACACACACACACACATTTATTTTTTGTTAATTTCTAGTTTGTTTCTCCAGGTCGTCTGGTTTAAATACAGATAAATAGTAAGAAGTAAAGCATTGAGAACATGATTTAGTTACATACTTTACAGATGCATGTTAACTCGTTACAATATACTTCCTCATGCGTTGTTAAAATAATGGTTTTGTGTGTCTCTGTAGTTGTGAGTCAGGACTGCATCATGGCTATCACTGTGTCTGAGGATCACATCTACTGGACAGTCTGGAGGACTGACCGGCTCCATCCGCAGAGCTAACGAGACTCAACCAGATCACACTCAACAACCTGTACTCTCCACGTGACATTTACAGTATACATGTACCATCCCTATGGACAACCGGAGGGTCTGTGCAACCTACTGTATATATGTACAAAACTCATCCATTATTTGATCTGTTATAAAAGCTGCTCCTCAAACAACCTGCTGCTGCTGTTGTTGTTCCTCTTCTGTGCATGGCATTATAGGCAGCATTTTGTCTTTAACCCCCCATGTTGTGAGCTTGCAGCAATTTTGTTTTTGCAAGAATACAGGAGCAGAGTGCAAAGTGGACGACAGATACTTTGGTTGGACGCTACAGAGGCACTTTACAACTAAACAAACACACGCCTGCAACTGTGGTTCTTACAAGCCTCGGCAGTGGCGTGCACAGACATTTAGAGGGGCAGGTGCTCAAGTGATAAAAGGGGGCACCTTGTTTGTGCAGCGCATTTTGGGGCGGGAACCCATTTTGGTGCTTTAATTTGCTATTATATTAGAACGTTTTAAAGACAGATTAATTATTGACGACAATGCAACCTGTGGGTGCAACGTCACTGAAAACTTTCATAATAGCAATTAAATTAATTTACTCACGAGTGCTGGAATCGTGAAATGGAGGATGTAAGAACACACTTTTGTTGCATTAGAGCAGGGTAAATATGAAGTTTTGCACCAAGGTCTTGTTTATATTCCTCTTTACATACTGTAGGCTGTATGTTATTGTCGCAACTTGGTCCGTCTGAGTGAGGGGGCCTTCCTGAGCAAGGGGGCTTCTGACGGCGTCGCTTACTCGCTTCCCCTCTGTCAGAGGAGGAAGCGACGCGCAGCCGTCGGGAACCCCCCCAAACAGACTGCTCCCCCCCCCTCCCGAAAACTGCATAGAGGCCCTAAAGGTCATTACACACTAGCTGGCGAATTAGCGACGCAATGCGAATAAGCCATCTGAAAATGCGAAATATTGCATGTTGCAGTTCGCCTGCGAATCTCTGCAAAATACGACACCAGAGCGAACAAATAAAGAGCGAAAACGGTCGCATTTTCGCACATTCGCCACTGATGTGGAAGCTTGCATGGACTTCAATTGTTTTTTTTTAAATGCGAATTATTCGCACGAATATATCGCGTCGCCAATTCGCCAGTGTGTTAATGACCTTAAGGATGAAAACAAAATGAATATCCTAATACTGTCCAATGCTGTCCAATGCTTAGATACGGAGGGGGTGAAATTATGACAGGCAGTTTCTGCTGTCAACATATGATTCCCCGGTCAAAAAACACTTTGTGTTACACTAGTGCTTTCCAGGGCCCTAAAGATGGAAACAAATCAATATCAACATCTTAATACTGTCCAATCTTTAGATAGGGAGGGGGTGAAATTATGACAGGCAGTTTCTGCTGTCAAAATATGACTCCCCGGTCAAAAAAAATTGGTTTTAAAACAGTTTTAAAAAACATTTTAAAACGGTTTTTATATTTAATGTCATATTGTCTATGTCCCTCAAACTTATTTCTAATGGTTTGAGCCTCAATCACCACTCTGATAGAACCAGTCATTTCTTTCTGGACTTTGAATGCAGTTTTAGCTGCAATACCACAATGTCCTGAGGTGGTGGGGGTGCTGATATGCAGATTTTTTAATATTTGAGTCATTATAATACTGATGCTAGATAAAACAAGGCTTGTTTCATTCCATGCCCGTTTGGAAAATCAACAATGGCGGACATTGTAAACAAAGTGGAAATGCACATTTGGAACTGAAGACTGAAGAAGAGGAGGAATTATACAAAGTAGGGTGGCATTGATGACATCACGATGAGGACAAAATCAGTTGAGCTGTTCCTTAATTCCATTAAAGCACCCATATGATATGAAAGCCTGATTGTTCAAAATTGGTTATTTGTGGGGATAGATAACACATATGGGAGCCCCTAAAACACATGTGTATTTGTGTATGTTTTTGCCATCTTATTTTTGTATGGTTAAACAAATTAAATCAAAATAGGCAGCAGAAAGTAATTGAAGCTGAGTCCAGGAGTCCACGCAGGCAGCAAGGAAAGAAAGGATATGTTACCACAAACCACCACACGATGGCACCAAATCACCAATGAGCTACCAGCTCCCTTCAAAAGTGTTGCCAGCCATGTCCACTAGCTTTGGGCTTTTATTGTTTTATTGTCTCCACCAGGCCGAAGGCATGGGGGGAGAGTATGTTTTGCACTCCGTCCGTCCGTCCGTCCGTCCGTCCGTGTGTGTGTGTGTGTGTGTGTGTGTGTGTGTGTGTGTGTGTGTGTGTGTGTGTGTGTGTGTGTGTGTGTGTGTGTCCGTGTGTGTGTCCGTGAGCAGCTAATCTCGGCCACCGTTAACCCGGTTGATGCCAAATTTTGCACACACACTCCCTGGATGCCAACGATGAACCTCTGCCCCAAACTTTCCAGAACGGCCTGTTATAGCGCCACCAGGAGGCCGCTTTGTGCAAAAAAAGTTTTTGCACAGTACACCTACAGATTTTGTCCAAACAGCACGCAAATTGGTAGGCTACACAGTCTCTCTAGAGCCATTCAACGAAACCGGTCTTTCAGATTTTTTACTTTTGTTGCCCTTTTATCCAACCACCAGATGAAGGCAAGCTGCAATGTCCTACATTCCTATCCTGGTGGAGACCTGTGCCCAGAAGGGCACTTTTTCTAGTTATATATTTTTTCTAGTGGTTTCTTATGTGGGCTTGTTGTCTAATGTTGTTTAATTTGTTTAAACCAGTGGTTCTCAAACATTTTCATGTCAAGTACCGCTTGGAACCCCCAAATAAATGTATATGATTTGTTTCAAAGGAGAAATGAAATGCCTGTGAGGACCCCCAGAACTCTGAGAGTGTACACATGGAACCAAATGGAACCTCACGGGTCCATTTGGTTCCATTTGTACACTCTCACACTCAGAGTTAGGCTACACACCCGTACAGGGGACACTTTTGAGAGACCCACTGGTGTAGCAGATCGTGTTTCCAGTCAACAACGTGCACTCTGTTTGACCAGAATGGAACAGATTTAATTAGCATATCATTATGATACCAGAATGGAACAGATTTAATTAGCATATCATTATGATACCAGAATGGAACAGATTTAATTAGTATATCATTGCTAACACCAAGTCGGAAGAGGCCCGGAACAGTTACTTCCAAAATGGCGAGAGCCTATTGCTTCGTCATCTGTCATAGTTACATCTTAGAAAGAACCAAACAAAACAAGCAAGCACCACAGAAGGCAATTCAAAAACTAATGGATGCTTTTTTTTTTAAGGAAAAAACTCTAAACAATAAACAATTTTTATCAGCTGTACCAAACTTATCTCAGTTCATCCTAACATAGTTTTTGACCTATATACAACAACCTTTAAAACACAATTACAAAGTAGGCCTACCTCGCATCACCGCAAGACTTAAACATTACACATTTGTAAATATAAAACACAGTAGGCCTACAAATTATGAGACAAACATGAATCAATAGACACGGTCAAAATTAATTTAAATCTAATGTGTAGCCTACAAATTAATTATAAAACCCAAAACACATCATCATCATCATCATGTTTCGACCACGGTCGAGATCACAATACCACGCCAGACTTTCCGGTCCTTCATTGCCATCCCCAGTTCCTGCCTACTGATGCATGTGTCCCTACTAGCGATGACATCATGTGTCCCTAGCGATGACATCAGGGAACGACAGTTTCCTGCCTCTGGTCTGCTTTGAGGCAGGAATCCAGAGAAGAAATAAGAAGATATAGCCTCATCAGACAGTGGCCTTGTGGTTAGAGTGTCCGCCCTGAAACTGGGAGGTCGGCCCAGGTCATACCAAAGACTGTAAAAATGGGACCCAATGCCTCCCTGCTTGGCACTCTGAATCAAAGGGTTGGATTGGGGGGGTCAAAACAACCAATCGAATGATTCCCGAGCTGCGGCTCACCGCTCCAAGAGATGAGTCAAATGTGGAGAACAGATTTCACAGCGGTAACGCGTGTGACAAATCAGCGGAATCGTCCGTTATCCCGGTATGAAATATACAAATTCAACCGTTATCAGGACGTGGGAATATGGCCAATATGGCCATACTGGGCATACTAGACATTGTGGTGTTTGGCTGTGTTCACCCGGACTGCCCTCATGCAGGGTATATCCTGGTTAAGGACTCCCCTTAGACCGACATGTTTGTGCCAGCGTGGATGATTACATTAATTTCTTCATCGCCTCTTGTCTTGATTGTTTAAACATGACATCATGGGCTGCTATGCTCGATAACATTTCATTTAATTTCAACCTTTATTTTCAGTGGTGCCGAGATTACAACACAATGTACAGTGTGTGTGGGGGGGGGGGACAAAACATAAAATTACTGGTAATAATAAGGGAACATTGCATAGTGCTAAATTAAAACAGATACAGTTGATATTTACCAGCGTTGATATGTCAAGTTGAAAGCGATATAGAGAAGGAAGGGAGCTGTATTTTAGTGAAGTCTGTAAGGTGTTGTGTGGGGCAGCAGCGCACTTGAAGGCAGACTTTCCAGATGTAGTGGAGGCATGTACGGTCTCAAGCATCAAATATTATTGAGAGCGTGTATGATAAGAAATGGTTTTCCAGGGGCTTGATAAGCCCAAAGCTCATTGATAACGGGTACTCAATGAGCTTGTTATCGGGTTATCGATTATCGAGCTCCATCCCTAGTCCATTGACACAAAAAGCAAACGCTCCCATAGTTTCAGTTCCGGATTTCCCAGTATGTTGATTTTTCACATACTGGGGGTATTTCTAAAGTAGGGAATTGAAAATGTACTTTAAGTACTAAAAGTAAAAGTACTCATGTTGCAGAATGTCCCATTTCACAAAGAGGAAAAAAAGAGCAAACCTAAACAAACAGACCCGTCCCCGTGCGGTGACCAGTGGTGGAAAGTAAATAAGTACTTTTACTTAAGTACTGTACTTAAGTACAATTTTGAAGCATTTGTGCTTTACTTGAGTATTTCTAATTTCCAGTACTTTTACTTCTACTCCACTACATCTCAGAGCCAACATTTGTACTTTTACTCCACTACAATTATTTGAAAACTTTAGTTACTATAGTTACTTTGGCGATTTTAATTTTGATTAGAAAACATACATTAACCACTTCAACCCAATACATTTACAAGCTCACAATGCGTCGCGGCTATTTTCAATAGACTTTGTACAAATTTTGAACTTGTGAAGTGGGACATTCTGCAATATGAGTACTTTTACTTTTAGTACTTTAAGTACATTTTGATGCCGATACTTTTGCACTTTTACTCAAGTACATTTTCAATTCCGTACTTTTACTTGTAAAGGAGTAGTTCTAAATTGCAGTATTGGTACTTTTACTTAAGTAAAACAATTGAGTACTTTTTCCAACACTGGCGGTGACAACTATAGAAGTGATCATCTCATTACCCTATGAATCCACCAAACTAAAATCACATTTAGCCATAATTCAATTATCAAAAGCAGATTTTCACCAACAAAGACTGACCCTGCACCAAAAAAGAAAGCAGACCAAAATGGCAAACCTTTTCAACGCCCCCCCCAACGCAGCCATGATCTGTTTTTGGCTTTGTGCTCTTCGGGGTATATATATACCCCCCCGGCCCGGGCCCACGCAGGCCTCTGTGAAAGCCATGGACCCAGCAGTGGCGGCGGTGCAGGGGATCATGCTGGGTCCATATTGTACCCCTGGGCCTCCACACAGCGGTTGGCCCACATGGGAACGCAGTGGGATAAACCAATTACTCCCAGGGGCCAACTCCCCCAGCCAGGCGGCCGTGCGAGGGGCTCCGGGCTCCGCGGGCGCTGGCCCTCCTCCCGCCCCGGCCTCCCTCCTGGACGAGGGGCTCCGGGCTCCGCGGGCGCTGGCCCTCCTCCCGCCCCGGCCGGCCTCCCTCCTGGACGAGGGGCTCCGGGCTCCGCGGGCGCTGGCCCTCCTCCCGCCCCGGCCGGCCTCCCTCCTGGAGGGTTCCCCCACGAGAGGCTGCTGGAGTTCCCATCATGCGCAGAGCCTTAGATATAGACAGAGTTACGCAAGCGGTGTTCACTTCATGGGGCTTCAGTCCAATGGTGGCTCTCCTACATAGACTTCTATTGAGCATGGGGGACAACCAACTGGGACAAGTCCTGGACCGGAAGTATAGGCAGAAATGCATTGGACTCACAGGGCAACAGCCCAGCTTTAATGATCTTAAAATACTTAAATCACTTTACTTTAAATTGTTTTGTAGTAATAGTACAACATAAACATTAAAGAGACTTTAGTTGTTACTGTACAAAACATTTAAAATAGCTCTTGTTTGAAAATGAAGACAGAAGTATAGCCATCTGGTCAAAAGCACGGAGAGGAGAGCTCCCCCTAGAGGTCACGCGTGGGCCGTGGCGAGCCTTTCTTTCTTGCTAAACAGGGAAGTGAACGGGACCGCACATGCGTGAAAAGCAAGGAGTGCATTGCAGAAGGATAGGTCAACCCCCTGATTTGATTCTGAAACGTGGACGTGTGTACACTAGCTTAGCCCTGGAACATGACTGCCATGATGATTATCATGACAGTCATGCAGAAACTTTGCCCTGTTTTTTGCGCTCGCTGCATTTACAAGATTTCCGTATATATAAACATTCAGATTTCAAATATAAAGTACTCACAAAGTGTCCCACGGGTGTTAGTTAGTAGCAGCGCCAGCGATTAGAATTGCTGCGTCCCGTGTTGTTTAATAAAAAGCATTTTTGTCCGAGCTCCCCGGCTACTTTTTTCAAACGGGGTTCGTTTGGGAAATCCACAGTTGCACACCGGGAGCGCACTCGCCTATTAGTCTGTATTGGCAGGGCGGTCAGCGTACCTATATCGAACACACCGAGTGCCACCCTCCTCCCGACCGATAGGGGCGCGTAGTTGAAAGCCAATGGCAAAATAACACCTCGGATAAAAATGCTTTTTATTAAACAACGCGGGATGCAGAAATTCTAATCGCTGGAGCTGCAACTAACTAACACCCGTGGGACAAATTGTGAGTACTTTATATTTGAAATCTGAATGTTTATATATACGGAAATCTTGTAAATGCAGCGAGCGCAAAAAACAGGGTGAAGTTTCTTCATGACTCTCGTATGAATACGAGAGTCATGAACCATGGCTAACACTAGCTATGACGTTTCCACACGTCATACGGTCTTAACCGGCCACATATGTTGAAGCCACGGGTTAGCCTTAACCGGCCACGTAGCCTATATATCGGACTAATGGGTATTATGACAACAGATAATATCTTATTACAATATTATTGTAATAATACTGTAGTAGGTAGTATAATGAGAGAGATAAGGGGGGAGGGACTGTGCTGCACATGGTGGAACATTGTGCTGGGTGAATTGATGAGGCCTGAAGGTTGCTGGACGAACAGCAGCCGTGACAATATTCATTGTGTCTGCCGGAGGCCTTGTCACCATGGGGGTCATTGTGGAGGGGCCATTCACCCACCAGGTCATTTACACTTTCATTGGCAGCCATTTAGTCCCAATAAAAAAGTTCAACACACCAATTTGTGAGTCCCCGCTCAGCCAGAGGGAAGGGCGGTGGGGGGTGTGTGTGTGGGGGGGGGGGGATCTACCCCTAAAAAAGAAAAGCAGTTGCTTTAAAAGTCAATTAATTGTTCCCCCTCTTCTGGGAGGGGGCTGATGGGGGAGGGACCCCCGAGGCCTCTCAAGGGCCCCACATCCGTCTATTCAAACTGCAGGGAACTCCACAGAGCTCAGAAGAAAAGGCAGAGTCCCTCTACTCCTTGCTTTGGCTATTCTAAGGCACATTTGTGTGTCATTTTATGGCAACGCAGCTATACTATTAACATAAGACGCTGTTTAGACCAGGCCGGGCCTGGTCATTTTATGGCAACGCAGCTATACTATTAACATAAGACGCTGTTTAGACCAGGCCGGGCCTCCCAAACTTGTCAATGCCATGGAAGGACCTCCAAATACACATTTAGCCTCTGGCCTGTGGTGGCCCCAGCACTGCAAAATGGATTAAGAATAGCTGATCTACAAGCTCATAAGTAACCTAATGCACTGCCTGCTGCCACCCTTTGTGGGCTTGTGTTTTTGAGGGCCCCTCCTATATACAGGTTCAATGTTTGTTGTAACAAATACAACACAAACATTAAATGCCATTAACAATAAAGAGAATTGTTTGTTTTGACACCATTTGTTTTACATCACCATTACATCACCTAATCATAGCAACATGAGTTAAGACTCTAATATATTAGCGCCCCTCACTTCACACGGGTGTGATCTTTTATTTTTTGAGGGGCGCTATAGCCCCTCCAATGCATGGCTTTCCAAAATGATGTCTTGAGGCAGCAAAGTCTATGGACTTTTAATATTTGTTAGAGCCAAATTAAAAACAGTCTATGGACTTTAATGTTTCTTTAGGGTAGTTATGATGTAATTCTTTGCCAGCCAAGTCTATGGACTGTTGTTTATTTAGGGTATTAAATGGACAACGTAAGATATCATCTGGCTGATCTATTCAATTTAGATTTTTTTCTCTCCTTTCCACTTTGAAAACCCATGACCTTAAGCACATATTGTTTCCGTCAAGCAGAAACTTTGTATCGCCATATCTTTTAATGTTTTTTTCCGGGCCCTACTGCATCATACAAGAGTGTCGCACACAAATAGTGAAAATGGCAGATATAGGGCTATTTTCACTCTTTTCTTTTTAAGGAATTACTTTGGACATACAGTGTAAGCTTTGGACATGCAGTGTAAGCTTTGGACATGCAGTGTAAGCTTTGGACATGCAGTGTAGTAAGCTTTGAACATGCAGTGTAAGCTTTGGACATGCAGTGTAAGCTTTGGACATGCAGTGTAAGCTTTGGACATGCAGTGTAAGCTTTGGACATGCAGTGTAAGCTTTGGACATGCAGTATAATCTTTACACCCGACTGCAACGATTTGTATGTCATTTTGTGGTCGAGCAGATACCCTAAGATGCCATTTAGAAAGAAAAGACTCAAGTAATTACATTTAAATCCTATTCTCCAGATAAATCTGAGCTTACATAGAGTATTATCATATGGGACACGATGGGCCCAGGGGTCATTTCCATTGAACCCTTAACCATATAGTGTCTATCAATAGGAACACAGATGAGTGCATAGGAGGAACCTCATGCAGCTCAATTCAGCTCCAAAACAATCAGTGTAAGTAATTATGAATAATTCCATCCCGATTTAATGTCATACGACAGCATATTTATGCCGTGTTGACTGAGAATGAGCTGAATCACTCTATACTTTTGTAATAATTTAGGTTCTTAAATTCCATAAATGTTCTAGTATCCCAAGTCCTTCGTGAATGTTATAACCTCGAAAATAGCCGATATACAATGTGAGCAGTGGATCAGCTATTCTTGCTATTTTCAAATTGTTTGAAAGTGGAAGAAAGGCAAAGCCTAATTGGTTGAAGTTTTTTTGGAAATAATTGTATTTTAATTTTTCAGTATTTGTTTTACAATAATAACGATCTGCACCACAGAGGGATTGCGTTTTCATTCTCCTTTCCAGTTGCCCCCCCTGCTCCCTCCCCCTCCACCCCCACTATACAATATACATATATGAAATCGAATGAAGTCAATCAAACTACTAGATCTTTTCATGCACAATGTGCTGTTCTGGCAAGGCTGGGGAAATGAGATTAGAATGTCACATGCTCGTTCACTGAAGGACATCGAGAGTCGTGTCCAATTTATTAACAGATAACTCTCTTTTTGCTGCATGTTGTCTTGAAACGTTCCCTCGCTACCAGCCACAATACAATAGGGAGGACCAGCCACCAGCCCTACATAATAAATATGATCAGTTTGATGAATGGCTGAAAGTGAATGAGCATTTCCCAGAAGAACATGGATGGTTCTTTGGGCCGATTGTGGCAAAGGAAAAACGGAACAATGGTGGAAGAAGAAAAACAAGAGAGGCACCGTAAGAGTTCAGTCAGTTTTAAGATGTGCTCACTGTAAATATATTAGTAGTAAAGAAAAACAAACACACACATGTTTAAAAATATATATAAATATAAAGTGAGCGGCAAAGTGAATTTAATACCGGGTCCGTTCAGATAGACCTTTGTATGGGCCGTCAAGGCCAGAAAGTATAGTTTTTCGCCACTCAGTAGGAGTTCCAGCATATAAAGGGTATAAAGCAAGTTTGTCAACACAGCAAATGTGATATTTTAGAATTCCTTTTTTTTTAGCACAAGCACACATGATTCCCTCCTATAATATTCCGAGGCACTTCAGAGGCCGACAAAAACCAGCAGAGAGCAGAGAAGAGCATTTTTGTGTGGAAAGAAGAATCACAAAGACTCACTACAACACAGACTCACTACAAGACAGAGACCAGGTCCTTATTGTTAGTCTCTCCCAGGATGCTGGGTGGGCGACGGAACAAACAAAGGCCCTGCCCTCTAAAAAAATAAAAAAAGAAGCCTCTCTCCCCACTGCACTGCATGCAGGCAATGCACGGTGCTGGAGGCCTCGGTCTCTCAGCTACATGGGCCCCATTACAAGGCCCCCGGTCCTTGTAATGGCTTTTTCACCAGCGCTCCCACAGTGATGCTCCGTGCCTCGCCGCCTCAGACAACTAGAAACAAGGTCCCTGCAGTGCCGGAGGGGCCAGTGTCGCCGTTAGACCGACAACCTATAGTAAGTAGCCTTGCCGAGCCATGAGGCCCACAGGGCAGGAGCCTATCTCCTGTTTCTGTAGCCATGAGGCCCACAGGGCAGGAGCCTATCTCCTGTTTCTGTAGCCATGAGGCCCACAGGGCAGGAGCCTATCTCCTGTTTCTGTAGCCATGAGGCCCATAGGGGCAGGAGCCTATCTCCTGTTTCTGTAGCCATGAGGCCCATAGGGCAGGAGCCTATCTCCTGTTTCTGTAGCCATGGGGCCCACAGGGCAGGAGCCTATCTCCTGTTTCTGTAGCCATGAGGCCCATAGGGGCAGGAGCCTATCTCCTGTTTCTGTAGCCATGAGGCCCACAGGGCAGGAGCCTATCTCCTGTTTCTGTAGCCATGAGGCCCATAGGGGCAGGAGCCTATCTCCTGTTTCTGTAGCCATGAGGCCCATAGGGGCAGGAGCCTATCTCCTGTTTCTGTAGCCATGAGGCCCACAGGGGCAGGAGCCTATCTCCTGTTTCTGTAGCCATGAGGCCCATAGGGGCAGGAGCCTATCTCCTGTTTCTGTAGCCATGAGGCCCATAGGGCAGGAAGGAGCCTATCTCCTGTTTCTGTAGCCATGAGGCCCACAGGGGCAGGAGCCTATCTCCTGTTTCTGTAGCCATGAGGCCCATAGGGGCAGGAGCCTATCTCCTGTTTCTGTAGCCATGAGGCCCACAGGGCAGGAGCCTATCTCCTGTTTCTGTAGCCATGAGGCCCATAGGGCAGGAGCCTATCTCCTGTTTCTGTAGCCATGAGGCCCACAGGGCAGGAGCCTATCTCCTGTTTCTGTAGCCATGAGGCCCATAGGGCAGGAGCCTATCTCCTGTTTCTGTAGCCATGAGGCCCACAGGGAAGGAGCCTATCTCCTGTTTCTGTAGCCATGAGGCCCACAGGGCAGGAGCCTATCTCCTGTTTCTGTAGCCACAAGTAAGACGCGCAAACGCAGGGAAGCGAACGCAGCTCGTAAATTGCAATAACAACAATTAGAATAAATTACGTACTTTTTTTTTCTTTTTAGTTAGTAATTTTTTTAAGTTTTCTACTGTGTGTGTGTGTGTGTGTGTGTGTGTGTGTGTGTGTGTGCTACAGCTGCCCCCTCTGGTGGCGGGCGGGTGGTGTCTCAGCGGGACAGACACACACACAGACATGATCTGCAGGGTCTCATAGTTAGTGCTCACTGCATTCGCAATGAGGCCCATAGGGGCAGGAGCCTATCTCCTGTTTCTGTAGCCATGAGGCCCACAGGGCAGGAGCCCATCTCCTGTTTCTGTAGCCATGAGGCCCATAGGGGCAGGAGCCTATCTCCTGTTTCTGTAGCCATGAGGCCCACAGGGCAGGAGCCTATCTCCTGTTTCTGTAGCCATGAGGCCCATAGGGCAGGAGCCTATCTCCTGTTTCTGTAGCCATGAGGCCCACAGGGCAGGAGCCTATCTCCTGTTTCTGTAGCCATGAGGCCCACAGGGCAGGAGCCTATCTCCTGTTTCTGTAGCCATGAGGCCCACAGGGCAGGAGCCTATCTCCTGTTTCTGTAGCCATGAGGCCCACAGGGCAGGAGCCTATCTCCTGTTTCTGTAGCGTGAGGCAGCTTGATGTACAAGAAAGTACACCCCCTGGACATGACGCTAGTATGTCGCAGGGACTCACCCCCAATCCAACCCTTGATGCCGAGTGTCAAGCAGGTAGGCACTGGGTCCCATTTTTAGAGTCTTTGGTATACCTCCCAGTCTCAGGGCGGACACTCTAACCACAAGGCCACTGAGCTGGTAGACCAACAACCTACTCATAACCTAACCTAACCCTATAACCGCATTAAAATTATTAACGATATTATTGTGATCAAAATATGCATAAAACATTAAATGGCACTTTTAGTTGAAAGGTATTGGGTAATTAATTTGCTTTGGTTGAAATATGTGTTAAAAAGCTGTTGTAATAGTACTCATTGCTTGTGTAGTGCAGTTTTAGCTGCAGTACCACAATGTCCTGAGGTGGTTGATATGCAGATTATTTAATATTTGAGTCATTATAATACTGATGCTAGATAAAACCGTGTTTCCATTCCATGCCAGCTTGGACAGTCAACAAGCTGGGAGCATGGGAACAAAGTGGAAATGCAATTGCATTTTGAAGAGTGAAGAAGAGGAGGAACTATACAAAGTGACATTGATGACATCACGATGAGGACAAAATCAGTTGAGCTGTTCCTGAGAGCAATTTCCATTAAAGCACCTGATATGATATGAAAGCCTGATTGGTTATTTGTGGTGATAGAAAACACATTTGGGAGCCCCAAAAACACAAAAGAAATTGAATAAGTTGAATTTTATGTCCTTTAATGAAGGGTAGTCCATTTGACTGAAACCAAACCAGTCTTAAAGGTGCAGTGAAATGAAAAAGACGTTTTTCACACTTTTAGACCATATCCGTGGTCATCATATGGGCATACCTAACAATGGATGCCAAAGAAAATTGAAAATTCTCATTTCTGTGTGTTTTTATATCAAAGGTCCATAAAAACGATTGCATTATTTATTTATTAAAACGAAAACGTGCTGTGTGATGACGTGTAGAGATACACATCGATAAAAGCCAATAACAATGAAGCTCACCCGTTTAATTTCCCATATTTGCGCGTCCGTCCATCACAGCTGCTATACTGATTACAGAATACTCCGTTTTTATTTCCATTCCAGATAACATCCAGACAGTGTATTACTCGCTTTCAACTTAATCATCACGCTAGAATATGTATCTGAAAACATTATATGGAAGAAATAAGCCACATAACAGTAAACTGGTTGTGCTGGCCGACCATATGATTTATAAACAAACAACACCACGCTGTTGCGCCTAGCATAGCTACCGTCCCTAGCTACCGTCCCATCGCCTGAAGGGATGCGACGCTCTGATTGGTTCAGAAACTTCAGACCGGTGTTTCATGTTGAAACACCATTTTCATGTTGTTCACCATTTCCGTTTCACTGCGCCTTTAAAGTAGGGCTACAAGTTCATAATTATGCCTGTACGTTCTCGTCTTTCTATATTACATGTTATTGTTTGATAATTTCTCAAAGCAAATCATTATCAAGTATACCAGTAAGCCAAGCAGCATTGGTGGTGAAAACAAACAAAGCATTAGCATTAATACCTTCTTTATTTTCCTTAATTCCTTAAAGTTGTTTCTTATTTTTATCTGGTGTATAAGGCAACATTGCTCCTCACCGAAGCGCACTGACCCCATGAAGACAAACTCCCCGTCACCAGAGGTGACGCCGTACTCTAAAGGCCTATTCATAGTCTGGATTTTCGGTGGTGAGGTGACCACCGCTCCGGTGGTGAGCTGACCACCGGAGCTGAAATAACGTTGAGTAAAAACAGAGAGAAGAGCTGGAGCGGTGGCGGTGGTTTGCTCTTCACCGCGGCTCGTGACTTCATGTTGTAGTTCAGTGGTCACCTCAGTGACGTCATGTTGTAGTTCGGTGGTCACCTCAGTGACGTCATGTTGTAGTTCAGTGGTCACCTCAGTGACGTCATGTTGTAGTTCGGTGGTCACCTCAGTGACGTCATGTTGTAGTTCGGTGGTCACCTCAGTGACGTCATGTTGAGTTCGGTGGTCACCTCAGTGACGTCATGTTGTAGTTCGGTGGTCACCTCAGTGACGTCATGTTGTAGTTCGGTGGTCACCTCAGTGACGTCATGTTGTAGTTCGGTGGTCACCTCAGTGACGTCATGTTGTAGTTCGGTGGTCACCTCAGTGACGTCATGTTGTAGTTCGGTGGTCACCTCAGTGACGTCATGTTGTAGTTCAGTAGTCACCCCACCACTGAAAATCCAGAATATGTATGAGCATTAAGAGTGTGTAGACCAGGGGTGCCCAAAAGGTAGATCGTGATCTACCATGAGTAGATCACACGGGCTGTGCAGGTATAGATCACATGACATGCCCCTAAAGAAAGTATAAAAAAATACATATTTTTGGCATCTGCCACTTGAATTAAGGTGACTTGATTCTTGGAGTATGAAAACCTTGGGAATATTGTGTGGCTTGATCAGGTTTAATGTTTAGTTCAGTAACCGTGGGGCTAAAGAATGGTTCAGAAGCTGCAGTGTTCACTGTAACTCTATCATTGGATTTAATAGTCTCCACCCTTGATTCCGGTCTCCAAAAAAGGTGGCCACGCAGTTGTTCTATTTTTGGATGTTTTGGGATAGGATAGGACGAGAGAGAGAGAGAGAGAGAGAGAGAGAGAGAAAGAGAGAGAGAGAGAGAGAGAGAGAGAGAGACAGAGAGGCAATTCCTCAGTCCAAAGGGAAGTCGCAGGAAGTCTGTCCCGCCGCCCGGGCCGTGCGGTACAGAGACAGGAAGTGTTTGTATCGCGGGGCGCAGCCCAGCCAGGCCTCCCCGAAGTGTTCCGACCCCGTGAAGAGGAAGCGCCCGCCGCCCGGCCTGATGCCGCACTGCAGGAGCACACGGACCGTTCCACGCCAGGAGGAGGAGGAGGAGGAGGAGGAGGAGGAGGAGGGGGAGGGGGACGCCGGCGGGCCTGGGCCGGGTCGGGACCCCATGCTCCCTGCGGCCATCGCTTCTTCTTCTGCTTCTTCTTCTTCTCGCTCGAACGTGCTGCTGCGTTGCCGGTACAGCCTGCCGCCCGACACCTCCACGAACGACGTCTGCCGCCGGCGGTCGTGGGAAATGCTTTTGATGTAGCCGCGCACCACTGGAAAGAGCAACAAGGAAGGACAACGTTAGCCACGCACCACTGGAAAGAGCAACAAGGAAGGACAACGTTAGCCGCGCACCACTGGAAAGAGCACAAAGGAAGGACATATAGCCACGCACCACTGGAAAGAGCAGAAAGGAAGGACATGTAGCCACGCACCACTGGAAAGAGCAGAAAGGAAGGACGTTAGCCACGCACCACTGGAAAGAGCAACAAGGAAGGACATGTAGCCACACACCACTGGAAAGAGCAGAAAGGAAGGACATGTAGCCACACACCACTGGAAAGAGCAGAAAGGAAGGACAACGTTAGCCACGCACCACTGGAAAGAGCACAAAGGAAGGACATATAGCCGCGCACCACTGGAAAGAGCAACAAGGAAGGACAACGTTAGCCACGCACCACTGGAAAGAGCACAAAGGAAGGACATATAGCCACGCACCACTGGAAAGAGCACAAAGGAAGGACATATAGCCACGCACCACTGGAAAGAGCACAAAGGTAGGACATATAGCCACGCACCACTGGAAAGAGCAACAAGGAAGGACATGTAGCCACACACCACTGGAAAGAGCAGAAAGGAAGGACAACGTTAGCCACGCACCACTGGAAAGAGCACAAAGGAAGGACATATAGCCGCGCACCACTGGAAAGAGCAACAAGGAAGGACATATAGCCACGCACCACTGGAAAGAGCAACAAGGAAGGACAACGTTAGCCACGCACCACTGGAAAGAGCACAAAGGAAGGACATATAGCCACGCACCACTGGAAAGAGCAGAAAGGAAGGACATGTAGCCACGCACCACTGGAAAGAGCAACAAGGAAGGACATGTAGCCGCGCACCACTGGAAAGAGCAACAAGGAAGGACATATAGCCGCGCACCACTGGAAAGAGCAACAAGGAAGAACATGTAGCCACGCACCACTGGAAAGAGCAACAAGGAAGAACATGTAGCCACGCACCACTGGAAAGAGCAACAAGGAAGAACATGTAGCCACGCACCACTGGAAAGAGCAACAAGGAAGAACATGTAGCCACGCACCACTGGAAAGAGCAACAAGGAAGAACATGTAGCCACGCACCACTGGAAAGAGCAACAAGGAAGAACATGTAGCCACGCACCACTGGAAAGAGCAACAAGGAAGAACATGTAGCCACGCACCACTGGAAAGAGCAACAAGGAAGGACATATAGCCACACACCACTGGAAAGAGCAGAAAGGAAGGACAACGTTAGCCGCGCACCACTGGAAAGAGCAGAAAGGAAGGACATATAGCCACACACCACTGGAAAGAGCAGAAAGGAAGGACAACGTTAGCCGCGCACCACTGGAAAGAGCAGAAAGGAAGGACATATAGCCACACACCACTGGAAAGAGCAGAAAGGAAGGACATGTAGCTACGCACCACTGGAAAGAGCAGAAAGGAAGGACATGTAGCCGCGCACCACTGGAAAGAGCAGAAAGGAATGACATGTAGCCACGCACCACTGGAAAGAGCAACAAGGAAGGACATGTAGCCACGCACCACTGGAAAGAGCAACAAGGAAGGACAACGTCTCTCTTATATCCCATTCTGACCTGAGATCAGATTCATACGAGGTTTCCACTGGACAGTGGACACACACTGGTCTGATTAACCCATTCTGACCTGAGATCAGATTCTAAAAATGTCAGTCGTTCTTCGATTTTTCAAAAATAGCAGACCTACAAGCTCGTAGCGCGCCACTCGGTGGCGCGCTATGAGCTTGTAGATCTGCTATTTTTCAATAGCTAAAGCATAACATGATGCTAACACCAAAATGGGTTCCCGTTCAGAATGGGATATATAGGAACTCTTTTTCGCCAACAGAACTTTGTGGAACTGGTTCCGTTCTTTTTTTTATTTATTTTTATGATGGTTTATGTCACATCTGCATCTTCTCCAAAGTGAATATAGTGACACGCTCACTTTGGTTCCAACTTCAGGTCAAGAAGAAGTTTTTTTTTTGTTTTTGGTTCCAGTTCCGAACCAACTTTTAGGGATCCGAACCAATTAATTTGGTTCAAAATTAGGCTGTAAAAAAAAAAGAAGGGAACCGGTTTCAACCCCGGAGGAAAAGGAGCCTTAGTTTGATTACACTCTCCCTTTACGCTGCTCCACACGACTGATGCATCCTTTTTTTTTTTTTACACACAATAAGCATTTCCTGATCCTCCCAAAGCCCTTTATTTTCACAGATAAGTAAGCCCTGGGACCGAGGCTACCCAAACGCCTTATCATTTATTCAAAGCCGCAAATCAGTGAGTTCTACATCCTTCCCAGTATATCCCCTCGACGGAACGCAAGGTCAAGAACAAGTAGATTTAAGTGAGGCAAGCAAAGCATTCTTGAAGACATGATATGAGGTAATGGATCCAAGAGTAGTGAAAATGAGTATTGTCTGATGTTAGTTTAAACGTCTCCCAGTGTCTTTACTGATTCTAGACTCTAATACTCACCAAAGTGACTGTAGCAGATGGCCAGGAGCAGCTCTTGGTCACTGCAGGGCCGACATTCAGCTATATGAGACACAAACAATACAGAAAGTCAGACGCTCTGTTTGCATTTGCAACTTTATGAACGTCTGCTTTTTTTTACCAGTTAAACTCTGATCTATACCTACCTCTGGCACGCTCCTTTTTCTCCTTTTCCCTCTATATTCTACACCAAATCTCTCTTTGCTGAAAACTGCCGATCTACAAAGTAAAAGACTTTCCACAAGCAGTGTGAGGCTTCTAGGTTGGCAGTGGCGTGCACAGATAGACACTAGGGGGTGCTAGAGCACCCCCTGCCCTTTTGGCAATTTTTGCTCTTAAAAAAAATTAGTTTTCTTTTTTTTCTTAATGTGTAGTGTGTGGACCATGCGGTGACATTGATCAAATCTTGATAAAAAAACGCTTCTACTATATTATTTAGGCCCCCACAATCTAAAGCTATGTTTCTATGTCAGTGCGGTTCTTCGATTTAAAGAAAAATAGCAGACCTACAAGCTCGGTGGCGCGCTATGAGCTTGTAGATCTGCTATTTTTCAATAGCTATAAAGCACCAAAATGGGTTCCCGCCCCAAAATGCGCTTGAGCACCTGCCCCTCTAAATGTCTGTGCACGCCACTGTAGGTTGGCTATTATTTTTGGCTATAACGCTCGGCCCAGAATAGGGACGCTATAGGGCTAGGGGTCCATATGGTTAAAGACACCAGGTCTGCCTCCTCAGTTGATCGCTGGCGATCCTTCTGCACCGTCGTACAACGACATGTAGAGCAGATTTACTTCCAGTGATGTTGTTTTCGTCGACTGGAAACTAAGACGAAAGAATTTCGTCGACTACCTTTTTTCACTGACGAAAACTAAATGAAAACTAAGCTATGATGACTAAAATGAAGACTAAATATATTGACAATTTCGTCAACCGATAAAAACTAGACTAAAATGTTAGGAAGGGACCAGTGGACAATAAGGTCATTTTACACATTCATTACATTTTAGTCGACTAAATTACCTGTAGATTTAGTCGACAAAAATCGTGTGATATTTAGTCGACTAAAACTAGACTAACACTAAAACATTCCGGGTGACTAAAATGTAACTAAAACTAAATTAAGTTTTATTCCAAAGACTATGGCCCTCATTTATCAATCTGCCACAGATTCGAGTGCAGGTTTCGTAGTACACCCACGTCGCCACGGCATTTATAAAGTGATCGCAAACAGATGATCCTTCCTTAATTTCGTTCTCACGTTAATAAATGTCACGGCTGAATTTGATCTGGCACGCCCTAAGAAATCAAGCCTCGCCCTCGTTTTTGCGACCTGAACCACTGCTATACGATCTGGAAACCATGGTTACCGTGCCTTTCTGCCCGCCTCACCCCCCTCTCTCATACACACGCACAGCACGCGCACGCAACTTGCAAGCCCAACTAACTGGTGTGTTGTTAAATAAATAAACAACAAACACCTGCATGAATTAAATAAAGTTGTAGGCCTACCCTGTCTGTTTCCCTCTCACCTCGCTTGCCTTGCTGTCATGTCCACGCACGCACGCACCTACATGACACATCGACATCGCATCGCCATGAATGGAATACGTTTGGGCTGGCCTATATTAATTTTACCCATCGTGCGCAGTGCACGGCGAAGGCGTGAGACTGCGCACTGCTGTGATATATTATTAAAGTCCTGTGGGTGAGTGTCAGTGATGCCTGCATGAGAGATAGGCTATCATGTCGTCAAGGCAGTCATAATCAACGTTTATGTAGTGATTTGATCATTGATGAACGAATCATAAACATATGGATGAAGGCTTGCTTGCATGTGTGCTGGTATGTGTTGGCGACGCACGCCGCGGTCCCGTCCTCCCCCGACCCCCGAAAATGATCTCGCTTTTATCTGAACTGTCAAAACTGTCAAAACCTGTCTAAGCACTTATTTAAATGGTGAATGATTAAGCCCCTTACGCCACTATAGCCTGCTAGTAATTACTACAAATAGGCAAGCTGTATGCTTGTCATTGTCACTTGGAAATAAAGGCGTGCAGTCCATTTATGCTTTTTTTTAAATAATATCATAATCACATATGCCGCATCACCGCATGCGCTCCAAAATCATCTCACAAGTGCGCTCGCATAACAAGGCCAGTAAAGCACTGTTTGATTAAGCACAAACTAATACATTGTAAACATGTTATATTGTTTTTGCGCAATTTTAATTACTTGTAAAGTTGGAAATCTCTCTTTTGTTTTTTACTGCATACACATACCGTTTTATATTAACATTTTAGGAGTGAAAACATATGTTTAAATGCCTGTGACAGCCTCTCAGCTGGTCAAACAAAAAAAAACAGGTGAGGACAAAGCGTACGACAGCTGCCGAGCAAACGTGGGTTTTGAACGTTGTCACGTTCAATTTCAAGCTTTGCCGGAAATGTTAAATGCCGAAAATGTCGGTAATTTCGGCGTGCGCCCATATGTTGGTGTACGCACGGTTGATAAATGAGGGCCTATGACTGAACTAAAATAGACATTTGCTGTCAAAAACAACACTGGTTACTTCATGGATTCAAGTTCTCAGTCTGATTTCAGCCATTTGGATTCTACAGAACAGTGTTTCTCAAATGGGGGTATGTCTTAGAGTATATATGAATAGAGACGGTGGATTCTACAGAACAGTGTTTCTCAAATGGGGGTATGTCTTAGAGTATATATGAATAGAGACGGTGGATTCTACAGAACAGTGTTTCTCAAATGGGGGTATGTCTTAGAGTATATATGAATAGAGACGGTGGATTCTACAGAACAGTGTTTCTCAAATGGGGGTATGTCTTAGAGTATATATGAATAGAGACGGTGGATTCTACAGAACAGTGTTTCTCAAATGGGGGTATGTCTTAGAGTATATATGAATAGAGACGGTGGATTCTACAGAACAGTGTTTCTCAAATGGGGGTTTGTCTTAGAGTATAATGAATAGAGACGGCACCCAGAGGAAACCCTGAGGCCAAATGGACATAGTGGCCGAATGAAGGTATTACAGCGCTGGGCCAATCCTGGTCCGTTGCGCACGTTCATCATGATGACACGTGAACGCTGTTTCATACGGCCCAATTCTTCCCAGAATGCACTCTGTTCCTCACCTTGAAGGAGGAGTGAAATCGCCTCATGCGCTTTTGAGCAACTTAATGCAAGTGGATGAGAGGAGAAAGGGGTATAATATACACTAGTAGGGCATTCACTTCTTCATTTTTACTAGTTGCCTAGTTGTTTTACTACCTATTATGTAAAAAAAAAAAAGAAGAACCCCCCCCCCCTTTTTTTTTATTATAAATATTTGTACATTTAAAAACTGTGTACATTGGTGACTATAACTATAATCTACCTGATCTTGAGGCCTACAAAATCGGGGAAACATTTAAATATATATATATATATATTAGGGCTGTCCCCGACTAAGGATTTGTATAGTCGACTGATAGATGAATAAATTAGCTGTTAGTCGACTAATAGTCGACTAAGCAAAAAAAAAAAAAAAACTTTTTTTATTTTTTTATTTTTTTTTGCCCCAAAAAAATTGTATATAAAAATACAATATTTACAAAAATATACAAAAATATTGTATTATTCCACTAGGTATGTGGGGGACATAAACACATTTGAACATTCTGACTGTTCAAATCTTTCTTTTTAACAACTGAGAGGCTTGTCATTAGCCAGATTGAGCACAGCAGGTGAGATTGAGATTCTGGAGTCTATCAGGCCAGCACACTGTGCGATTCAAGTCACAGGCAGTGGCACATTGCCACACAGGCAGACACACTCCAGATGCACATTGGAGATTTTTTTTTTTTTTAGTCGACTATGAGGTGGTCAGTCGACTGAGACCCGTTCCGATCGATTAGTCGACTATTCGACTAATCGAGGTCAGCCCTAATATATATATATATATATATATATATATATTTCGTATCAACTAGTACCAAGAAGGTTGACTAGTGGAGTATCGACTAGTTGCTTAAAGGGATTGTGACATTAAAAAAAAGGTTTTGGAATTGTTCTTGTTTTTTTTAGGTTTTCTAATCTCAATTGCACCCAAAAAACATGAACTTTTAACATTCAGTAGATGTTCTGTGATCTGGGGTTTTCTGGCTCAAACAGGTGCTCTGATTTGCCGGCAGTAAGTGACATCACTTACTGCAAATCCCATATATGTCAATGGGATTTGCCAGCAGCTGTCACTGTTTCACTGTGTTGCCTGTTTTCATTGTAGCTCAAAAGGCCCAAAAAACCCCAAAGAAAACTTCAGACCACAGAAAATCCACTGAATGTTCAAAGTTCAGGTTTTTTGGGTGTAATTGAGGTCATAAAACCTAAAAGAAAAAAGAAAAAGAAAAAGAAATGAAAATGAATGTCATAAAACCTTTAATGCCCTAATATACACATAGTGGTACTAAAGGAAATATACTTGGGGGGGGGGGGGGGGGGGGGGAGACAATGGAAACGTTTATTTGCGGTTATGTTTCACGATGAAACATTGACTAAAAGTATGTATAAAAGCTTTAGACAAAATGCAATCACAATTTTGACTAGCACACCTGTTACTGAATAGAAAACAATAGGCTATACTTATACTTTCATCTATCTTGTACATAGCCTATTTTCGTTTCGTTAGAAGCTATTTGAAGAGTATAGCGGTAGAATACATGTTCAAGAAAGCCCTAATGATTTCAGCCATTTTGTAAAAGCAAAGGTCAGGCTGTATGGCTATAGACAATATCATTATCTCAGATACTTTGCTTGTTTATTGACCCATTTAGAGCTAAGTGATGATGCTTTAAAACACAGTGCCACTCTTTCACACATTGTAGATTAGGAACTGAGTGTTGCAACTCACCTCTCCCCCCCCCCCCCCCGCCCTCTTCTCTTTCCCTCTCTCTCTCTCTCTCTCTCTCTCTCTGTCTCTGTCTCTCTCATTAGCAGGCAACAGTGCAGCACTATCTCTCTCTCTCAGTTTCTTTTTTCTTTTTTTAATATATATTTTTTATCCCACGATTTTGTAACCCATTGTTCACCCCTGTGTCAATCATCTAATGTGATCCTGGGCTCTACACACCCTCCACCAACCTAGTCCCCATATATGGGGGACAAGAGGAGACCAACCTAGTCCCCATATATGGGGGACAAGGGGAGACCAACCTAGTCCCCATATATGGGGGACAAGGGGAGACCAACCTAGTCCCCATATATGGGGGACAAGAGGAGACCAACCTAGTCCCCATATATGGGGGACAAGGGGAGAGCAACCTAGTCCCCATATATGGGGGACAAGGGGAGAGCAACGGACTTGAACTCATGCTTCCTTCATGCCTGAGTGTCCAAGTTGCTCCTTTACACCTGACAGGGGGGAGTTTCCCTGGTTGGACGTAGCGTGTGGAAGGAAAACGTTATTCCAACCATTTCCTTTCCCCTCCATCAGGTGCCCCGGCTGGCCAGGGGGAGGCAGTATAGAGACCAGTTCCTTTCCCCTCCATCAGGCGCCCCGGCTGGCCAGGGGGAGGCAGTTTAGTGTTCTCTCTCTGTTTCTGGCACAACAGCGCCCCTACTGGTGCTCATAGTCACACACATTAACGTCACATAGGTGAACACGGACATTGCTGTTCCTTGGAGTGGTTGCACCACTCAAAAAACGACACTAAAATGTTAGGAAGGGACCAGCGGACAAGAGATCCAGTATAAGGTCATTTTACACTTGGTTGCATGCTGAAAATAGCCGATCTAGAAGCCTTTACCATGATGTGTCTGATTGGCTCCCAGCCGGTTAAGGTTTATAGGTATATAGTTTTATTGAGGTTATAGGTTAGCGACTATACTGGCCAATCACAACAACAGCGGGGTTTCCTGGAGCTGCGGTGGGATTCCAAATCACGCGCGACCGTGACAACCCTTAATTATCTCTGACGGTTTGAGACGGGCGGTGTTTGAAACGGTCGCAAATGTCCGACCCCGCGCCCAGCCATCTGAACCGCTTTGACAATCGGACACGCACACGCACACGCACACACACACACACACACACACACACACACACACACACACACACACACACACACACACACACACACGCAGGCCCCCTTTTCATCTGCCTGGGATCATAAGACATGCAGATCAACCCCGCACAGGGTCAGATGAAGGAATGCCGTGCATTCCGAGGCCTCTATGCCCGCCACACCGGCGACCGGATCAAGAAAAAAAAGCCCCCCCACCCCCTGTGCGCTCGTTTGACTCTCATTATGCCAGCTTAACTCGGACGACCTTTTGCGCCGGTGTAAATCTCTGCATAAGTGAATTGACTTTGTCTTCTAGAGACCAGTCTGTCAACAAAGCCAAAGCAGACGGCTGGTTATCATCAACGCCCGCGGAACAGAACAATGACCTCGTCGCTCTCACCACATCACTGCAATGGCCCAGACAGCCGCACGCACGCACGCACGCACACACTCACGCAAGCCATTGGCATACGCACACATGTGCACAATGACAAGGTATTTCTGGAATCTGCAAACTATTTGCCAGCTCCATTGAGGCCCTGTGGGGCTGCTCTATGCTCCCTGCTTTGTGTTGAGAGTGGAGGTCAGACAGACAGACCTTGACTTGACAGATAGACGGACGGACGGACGGACGGACGGACGGGTCGGTTAAGACAAGGCGGACAGAACGACAGACCAAACAGACAGCAGCTGGCTTGGGGTTGTCTTTAAAGGTTTTATGACATTCATTTTCATTTATTTTTCTTTTTCTTTTTTCTTTTAGGTTTTATGACCTCAATTACACCCAAAAAAACCTGAACTTTGAACATTCAGTGGATTTTCTGTGGTCTGAAGTTTTCTTTGGGGTTTTTTGGGCCTTTTGAGCTACAATGAAAACAGGCAACACAGTGAAACAGTGACATCTGCTGGCAAATCCCATTGACATATATGGGATTTGCAGTAAGTGATGTCACTTACTGCCGGCAAATCAGAGCACCCGTTTGAGCCAGAAAACCCCAGATCACAGAAAATCTACTGAATGTTAAAAGTTCATGTTTTTTGGGTGCAATTGAGATTAGAAAACCTAAAAAAAACAAGAACAATTCCAAAACCTTTTTTTTAATGTCACAATCCCTTTTAATTAATGCTGATAGCTGGCCATTTTGTGACTCAAAGAAGTCACAGGCTGAACTATAAGTCACGATACCCAGTAAAACCCGGTAAAGAATCTAAATGGATTCATTTGGGTCCATTTAGACACTTTGCATATATAGTTAAAGGTGATGTAAGTGATCTTATATCAGACAGCGACAATATGAAAGGCCTATATCTATGTATATGTGCCGATTTGTTTCATTCTCATTTCTCTTTTTTAAATTTTTGATTGACTTAAATAAATCTAAATGAGCAAGTTGTGCTCATCACTCACTGTTCAGCGCTCGCGAAGGTTTCACATGGCTTATATGCACACGCCATGCATAGACTTGTTGTTGGTGTCCTGCACAATGGCATTTGGCCTGGGTCCTTATTGGTAGGTTAATAAGATCCATAGTTAATATTAATAAGATCCATAGTTTATCGGTAGCGGTCTGCAATTAACCTGTTATTCAAGCTTCGCCCTCGGCGCCTATAGAGCACCGAAGTCTGACGTCACTTTCAGTAGAGGGCGTCAGTCGCCAGGTTCATGTATTTGTTTAGTTGCATTGAAATCCCCATTGAGGCGATTTGAGATCGCCTCATATAAGAACTGTGTTTGAAAAAGAAACATGTCACCCCGGCCGCTTCACTCATATGGATATGAAGAATCAACTGACTGAGAGAAAATGCTAATGTTACTGCTACTGAATTAGTTAGATTTTCGCTAGAAGCAGACTGTATCATATGAGTGACTGACTGTTGCAAACGATACAGATCACCTCCCTAACAATAACGCAGAGACAGCTTGTTTATTTTTGGACGACAACGCTTATAGTAGACGATAATATTAAGATCACCCCATGTTATTCTCCATAGAGAAATTACTTCCGCAAACCAGGGGAATGGAAGGGATGAGCGAGTTATACATCAGGACTTCGGTGCTCTATATAAATGAAATTGTCTGGTGGGCACTGTGGAGTCGACTGTAGCTATAGGCTGATATTATTTATTATTGGATGCAGCATGCAGAGCCTTTGCTTTCTGGTGACGTGCACTCGATGATGCAACAATGATAAGTTATTAACACCAATATAAAAACATGAACAATTATAGATATAGATATGAGCGGTGACGTTATCGTTTCTCAAAAGCCGTAGCGAGAGAGAGAGAGAGAGAGAGAGAGAGAGAGAGAGAGAAAAGTGAAACATTGAATTTATACCACGCACGCTACAGTTGTACAATTTGATTATTGGGAGCGGCGCAGTCCCGGAAAATAATTCCCCGTTCATTTTCCTCATAGACTTTTCATAAAAGTATTTATTTAAAGACATTTACGCCGCGGACAGAGCCAACTCTTGTCGTGACAAATCATGACAATAAGCACAATGTTTTGGGCCGAACAAAGAATTACAAAGTAGAAAAAAACGGCAGGTTACAACACTTTTTTTGTTGTTTTTCTTCTTTGTAATTTTTTGTTTGGTCCAAAATATTGTGTTTGTTGTCATGATTTGTCACGACTCCAGTTGGCTTCTTACGACGCTTAAAAGGTCTTTAAATAAATACTTTCTGAAATGTCTATGGGGAAAATGCATTGGGATTAATTTCCTGGGCCTGCAGGCGTCGTCATGAAAGGGGGCGGGACTGCGACGCTCTATAGTGGTAGATGATAATGGCACAAGGATGAATTAATAATCAGACTTTGAACATTAGCCTACTGTATATAGGCTATACAGATAGAGAGTTTGCATGACAGAATTACATGCGGTAGCCTAAGCGCAAAGCCTTAGTTTTAACCCATGGGCGCTCAGTAATTTAAAAAGAAAAACACTCAATTCTAACCCAAATCACCGACATAGTCGATTCGCACAGGATTAGTATTACCCCGGGCCCCCGGTGTTATTACAGCCCAAATCACTGACATGGTCGATTCGCACAGGATTAAAAACACAGACGTCCTCCGTGATTATTCCATATTACCTGAGGTCCTGGGACAATACTATAGTCCCGTGCGAATAGGGCTTAAAGGATAATCCCATGCTAGAAGCCTTTCTTACCTTTCTTTTAGTTGTTACGTCCCCACCAAAGAGGTCCAGGTGTTTTTTTGTGCAAAAACTCCTTATTGGCCATTTCCCCTACTATAAGCCCTCAATGAATTGCATTGAATTGAATGGGAATTGAATGGGGCTATGGGGTGTTCATTTGCTTATTTGCATCGAAAGAAGTAGTAAAGTGTGCCGCTTGGGATATTATTTACATTATGAAGAGAGGATATATAAAATAAAATAAAATTGAGCGATGAAAATAAGCGAATTAGCACAACACCCCATAGCCCCATTCAATTCCCATTCAATTCAATGCAATTCATTGAGGGCTTATGGTAGGGGAAATAGCCAATGAGGAGCTTTTGCACAAAATAACACCTGGACCTCTTTGGTGGGTAACGGTAAGAAAGCCTTCTAGCATGGAATTCTCCTTTAAGTCACAATACCCAGTAAAACCCGGAAAATAATCGAAATGGATTCATTTGGTCCATTTACATAATAGTTAAAGGTGCTGTAACTCAACAGCTTCTCCACCGGAGCGGTGGTCACCCCACCACCGGAGCGGTGGTCACCTCACCACCGGAGCGGTGGTCACCTCACCACCGGAGCGGTGGTCACCTCACCACCGAAACCATCCAGACTATGAATATAGGCCTTAAGTTGTGCTCACTCACTGTTCAGCGCTCCAGCTGTTCCTCCCTGCAGGAGGAGGTGTGAGGCAGCGGGGGGGCTGCTGTTGGTCCCCAGCAGCTCGTACCTGAAGCCCACCACCCGCCTGCTGACGTCGCTCTGCGCCGGGGGGCTCGCCTGGAGGTGGGGGGGGGGACCATTATGGAATTATTTATGATCAGTAAGTATAGCGTTTCCAGGAATTACATTTTGGGACAGGCAAGATGCCCTCCCATCGTCAGGGGGTCCCTCCCATTGCCAGGGGGTCCCTCCCATCGCCAGGGGGTCCCTGGAGGAACAACACATTTTCAGATGGGGGTCGGCGGCCAATTTCCTTGACGTGAAAAAGGTTGATCACCACTGACATAATTAAATAGAAACATGAGGTTTTTCAGAAAACTGTCAGGATTTAGAATGCAGTTTGTAGAATCGTCCTCCCTACCCGGAGGTATAGATGCTTACCCCATTTTGGGGCGGGAACCCCTTATATTTTTATTTTTAAAGCTTATGTTATACTTTAGCTATTGAAAAATAGCAGATCTACAAGCTCATAGCGCGGCACTCATGAACTTGTAGGTCTGCTATTTTTGAAAGATTGTGAAAATGTGCCTCAAATCTTTGAAAATATATATTATTACAGCGTGAACATTTTAACTCAAATCTTTGCTTCTCTTCTGGGGGAGGTCCCTGGCTGGAACAACATATTTTCAGATAGGGGGGGGGGGCGGAGGCATATTACATATAGTATAGTCCTTGACGTGAAATATTGAGCACCGCACTGATACAGAAACAAAGGTTTATGAGAAAACCGTCAGGATTTTAGAAGGCATTTGTAGAATGTGTAATTGTGTAATCCCTACCTGGAGGTAGATGGCGGGTGTGCGTGGCCCGCCGTCCGCCCGGTAACAGAACACCTGCTCCGGCAGGTGTTCTGTTACGTCGTCCGTCGTCAGCAGCAGCTCCAGTTCCCCGGCGCGCTCCACGTACATGCGGAGCCCCGCCCCCCACCGGCCGCCACCGCGGAAGGGCTTGACGCACACGGCGCCGTGGCGGTTGGCATAGCTGGACATGAGGTTGGGCTCCAGCACCACCCGCAGCGCCGGCCCGTGGACCCCCGGGTAGAACCACTCCACCCTGCCCTCGGTGCAGCGCAGGCGGACCTGAAGCACCATCCTGGAGTCGACCACTGCCTCCTCGCCGGGCCAGGGAGACACGCCGCTGGGAGTGGATTGGATGGATGAATGGAGGCAGGAGTGTTAAGCCATTCTGACCTGAGATCAGATCCATACGAGGTTTCCACTGGACAACACACTGGCCTGATTAGCCCATTCTGACCTGAGATCAGATCCATACGAGGTTTCCAACTGGACACACACTGGTCTGATTAGCCCATTCTGACCTGAGATCAGATTCATACGAGGTTTCCACTGGACACACACTGGTCTGATTAGCCCATTCTGACCTGAGATCAGATTCATACGAGTTTTCCAACTGGACACACACTGGTCTGATTAGCCCATTCTGACCTGAGATCAGATCCATACGAGGTTTCCACTGGACAACACACTGGCCTGATTAGCCCATTCTGACCTGAGATCAGATTCATACGAGGTTTCCAACTGGACACACACTGGTCTGATTAGCCCATTCTGACCTGAGATCAGATTCATACGAGGTTTCCAACTGGACACACACTGGTCTGATTAGCCCATTCTGACCTGAGATCAGATTCATACGAGGTTTCCACTGGACACACACTGGTCTGATTAACCCATTCTGACCTAAGATCAGATTCTAAAAAATGTCAGTCGTTCTTCGATTTTTCTAAAAATAGCAGACCTACAAGCTCGTATAGCGCGCCACTCGGCTATGAGCTTGTAGATCTGCAATACCTAAAGCATAACATGATGCTGACACCAAAATGGGCTCCCGTTGGGTTAAAGGAGCATTCAGTAATTTGGGTGATTTGGAGGGGGGAAAAAAACCCGGTCCGCCCCGGTAACAAGATGTGCACATGCACGCACTACAGTGGGGGGGAGGGGGGGGGGGGGGCACACACGACAGGCCAACAGCACACACACCAAGGCCCGCCCCCGCTCGATCATGATTGGCGGAAGGCCCATCTCTATCCTGATTGGATGAAGGCTGGGACACCTATAGCCAAATAACGAAACCTAAGGGGTTTTTTTAGCCCCAGGGGTTAACTGGGGACAGTGAGGAACTCCTTATAAGGTCAGCACACTATAGAGCGTCGCAGTCCCGCCCCCTTTCATGACGACGCCATATAGGACCAGAAGTGAATTCCTCATTCATTTTCCCCATAGACATTTTAAAAAGTATTTATTTAAAGACGATTAACGCCGCGGAAAAAAGCCAACTCGAGTTGTGACTAGGGATGCCAAACGACTCATATTTGGCCAATCGACGAATCGAGGCCGAAAATCGACGTGTCGAACGACTTTTTTCCTTTTTTTTTCATTTTTATATTTTTGTTGTTGCTGCGCAGCAGTTGAGGAGAACGCAACTATGCATTCCTTTAAGCAACACAACTTCTGCAGCTGCATCCATATGTTTAGAATTCGCATCAATGATCAAATCCCAATAATACAAAATAAACTTTATTTTGTAAACAATTAAACTGAAGGAGCAGCGGCGCTATCGGCTAGCCGCTAGTCCCAACTCTCAAGTGTCTGCAGCCTGTCACGAGCCCCGTAATGAACTGATACGGGACGCACGTTGTTCCGTATTTTAATGTCGGGTCGGAGAATAAATACAGTATAAATGACGGCGGGATTTATTTGACAACGATCTGTCCTGCTTTCTTCACAAGAAGAGAAGAGCGCTCACCGCTCATTACAGAGCAGACCTGTGGCTAGCCTGTCAGCTCACTTTACGGCATGTGTAGATGAGATGTGAACCTGGGTCTGGGTCTGGGAAGCTCAGAGCTGCAGCCATTGGCTCATGATACGAGCACACGACCAATGGGACAGATCATTCAGTGTTGCTAAGATACCACCCCCCACCACACACACACACACACACACACACACACACACACACCCTTGGACGATGGGGTCTATTCTCAAACTCAGAGCCACAGGCTCTGCTCAAAGTTAACTTGCATGTGACGAGCGGCACTGACTGAAATAATAATACAAATAAAAACGATTTTTCGACTCATACGTTTTGAGTCGCGGGAGGCATGAGTCGATAATCGAGTCGATTTTCAACATTTTTCAACATCCCTAGTTGTGACAAAGCATGACAACACATTTTGGGCAGAACAAATAATTACAAAGAAGAAAAACAACAAAAAGTAACCCGACGTTTTCTTCTTAATTCTTTCTAATTATTTGTTCGGCCCAACTCGAGTTGTCTTTGTACGAGGCTTAAAAGGTCTTTGAATAAATCCATTTTGAAATGTCTATGAGGAAAATAAACGGCGTATCATTTCCTGGAGCAATTAAGGGGTTCAGAGACTTGCTCAAGGACACTTTGACACTAACTAAAAGAATGTGCACAAAAAAATATGGTGAGGCAGCTTTTTGCTTCTACGCCCAACAGCCTGGAATAAACTTCCATTCGAGCTCAGACACTCACCCTCTGTAGACATTTTTAAATCTCAACTCAAGACTCACCTCTTCACTCTTGCTTTTAGTTGAGTTTTAATACGCACGTCCCTACCCTGCCCTGACTGATTTGCTGCATGTGGTGTTTTTATTTGCTTTTATTTATTTTATGTTCTTATATTCAATTTTGTTCTTTGCCATTGTTCTATCATTTTAACTACTTGTGTTTTATTGTATTATATTTTTGTGTCCTGCCCTGTGAAGCACTTTGAGCTGCATTTATGTATGAAAGGTGCTATACAAATAAAGTTTATTATTATTATTATTAACTAGGGGAGCCCACAGGGTTCGAACTGGCGACCTTGCGGTTACCATCCGGCCACTCTACCCCTGAGCCACCACCGCCCTATGTGATGTGTGAGTGCCACTCACTGAGTGGTGAACATTCACGTGACGTCATGTTGTAGTTTCACCACTCACTGAGTGGTGAACATTCACGTGACGTCATGTTGTAGTTTCACCACTCACTGAGTGGTGAACATTCACGTGACGTCATGTTGTAGTTTCACCACTCACTGAGTGGTGAACATGCACGTGACGTCATGTTGTAGTTTCACCACTCACTGAGTGGTGAACATTCACGTGACGTCATGTTGTAGTTTTCGGTGGTCAGCTCACCTCTTCACCGAAAACCGGACTATATGAATAGGCCTTTATACTTGTCTTGGCTAAAGGCCTATTCATAGTCCAGTTCTACCTCATACTGGAGTACGAATAAGACTTTTAGACTAAACAATTTCAGATGACTAAAATAGGACCCTGTCAATCAAAATGCTCGATCAGAGATGGTCGAATGCACTTTACTGACTTGCCAAAAGCACTTTTTTTTGACTAGTCACTTTATCAAGGGAATGTGTGCAATATCTCTGTTTTGTGTATGTGGGTGTTTCATGGTGTTTTTCCTTTTCGTATGTGAACGTGTCTGTTATCTGTATGCAGTTGTGACTCTGTCTCCAAGACACATTTCTCCCAAGGGAGACAAATAAAGACAACCTTAAAAGAACCTTGACCAAAACTAAAAGGTGTGTTGTTCAAAAAGACTAAGGCCCGACTCACACCTTTCCACATTGATGCATGCTAGATGTATACAAAGGGTGTGATACATCTTGCCCCAAATGCATTTCCAATGGAAGTCACATGGTTTGACACAACATTTGTGTTGTACGGCTTTCGGCTGTGTTTTTCGACTCGGCCAGTGGTTCTCAGCTAAATCACTTTAACCCCATAGTCTATAGGGCCAGTGGTTCTCAGCTAAATCACTTTAACCCCATAGTCTATAGGGCCAGTGGTTCTCAGCTAAATCACTTTAACCCCATAGTCTATAGGGCCAGTGGTTCTCAGCTAAATCACTTTAACCCCATAGTCTATAGGGCCAGTGGTTCTCAAAGTGGGATTCAGTGGTCTTTAACCCCATAGTCTATAGGGCCAGTGGTTCTCAAAGTGGGATTCAGTGGTCTTTAACCCCATAGTCTATAGGGCCAGTGGTTCTCAAAGTGGGATTCAGTGGTCTTTAACCCCATAGTCTATAGGGCCAGTGGTTCTCAAAGTGGGATTCAGTGGTCTTTAACCCCATAGTCTATAGGGCCAGTGGTTCTCAGCTAAATCACTTTAACCCCATAGTCTATAGGGCCAGTGGTTCTCAAAGTGGGATTCAGTGGTCTTTAACCCCATAGTCTATAGGGCCAGTGGTTCTCAGCTAAATCACTTTAACCCCATAGTCTATAGGGCCAGTGGTTCTCAAAGTGGGGTTCAGTGGTCTTTAACCCCATAGTCTATAGGGCCAGTGGTTCTCAAAGTGGGGTTCAGTGGTCTTTAACCCCATAGTCTATAGGGCCAGTGGTTCTCAAAGTGGGGTTCAGTGGTCTTTAACCCCATAGTCTATAGGGCCAGTGGTTCTCAAAGTGGGGTTCAGTGGTCTTTAACCCCATAGTCTATAGGGCCAGTGGTTCTCAAAGTGGGGTTCAGTGGTCTTTAACCCCATAGTCTATAGGGCCAGTGGTTCTCAAAGTGGGGTTCAGTGGTATAACCCCATAGTCTATAGGGCCAGTGGTTCTCAAAGTGGGGTTCAGTGGTCTTTAACCCCATAGTCTATAGGGCCAGTGGTTCTCAGCTAAATCACTTTAACCCCATAGTCTATAGGGCCAGTGGTTCTCAGCTAAATCACTTTAACCCCATAGTCTATAGGGCCAGTGGTTCTCAAAGTGGGGTTCAGTGGTCTTTAACCCCATAGTCTATAGGGCCAGTGGTTCTCAAAGTGGGGTTCAGTGGTATAACCCCATAGTCTATAGGGCCAGTGGTTCTCAAAGTGGGGTTCAGTGGTCTTTAACCCCATAGTCTATAGGGCCAGTGGTTCTCAGCTAAATCACTTTAACCCCATAGTCTATAGGGCCAGTGGTTCTCAGCTAAATCACTTTAACCCCATAGTCTATAGGGCCAGTGGTTCTCAAAGTGGGGTTCAGTGGTGTAACCCCATAGTCTATAGGGCCAGTGGTTCTCAAAGTGGGGTTCAGTGGTCTTTAACCCCATAGTCTATTTGTTACAAGTAAAAGTACGGAATTGAAAATAAATAAAA
>NC_139708.1:38003762-38008762 GCF_964188405.1 Protomyctophum parallelum
CAGAATAAACCCGAAACCCAAACTATATAAACTTTTTCCATGGCTGTTTTGTCATGTGTCTCTATAACTATATATACGGTATTTTGAGTGATTTAGTTATATGTCTGATCAATTAGAACAGGCCAGGCCTAATTATTATTATTATTATTATTATTATTATTATTATTATTATTATTATTATTATTATTATTATTATTATTATTATTATTATTATTATTATTATTATTATTATTAGTAGTAGTAGTAGTAGTATTAGTATTAGTATTATTATTAGTAGTAGTATTATTATAATAATCTGATGTGATGATGCTATAGGCTGACGTGATAACTTGAGTGATGATTTGAAAGGAAGAATGAAAGACAAAATAATCAAGGAATCAAATCCCGGATCCCTGCAGCGTCCTCCCTTCCCGCGATAAGACATCTCAACTCAACGTCATAAACAACGAATCCTGTGTTGAAGTTGAACTTGGGATGCATGGGATCTGGATCTTCCCTGCGCCGTGTATAGAAATAATGTAACTCTTGAGAGCGTAACATGAAAACCAAATGGACCCGGTTTCATTGTGCACTATATATACAGAGTTAAACTGTATATGTATCTTTTCCCTTTTTGCTTCCTATATATGATGAATTCCTGTTCTGTTCTTTAGCTACATAGAAATGTCTATTTGTATGTCTCTAAATGTTTTGATGAATTGAACAATGTGGACCCTGTTGTAAACAAGTGTAATGCTTAATTGGGTCGTCCACTCACAGTTAACAGTCTTTGTATTGAGTTTGTGCTTGAAATGTACTGTAAATTCTGCAAACTGTTAATTAATATTTCAATCAATCAATCAAAAAAATGTATAAGGGTCATTTAGCTGGGGACCACTTGGAACCCCCTCAAGGACCACTGGTTGAAAAACATATTTTAACTTAAAGAAAGTAGGCCTACTTGTAAATGTATAACTTATAAAAGTAGAAATACCACAATATAAAAAATACTCAAGTACAAGGCCCACATGTGTTCGAAATGTTATAGCTACTCTAGTAAAGAGGTATAGTGAGGTACACAAGTATTGTCAAGACAATAAATACTTAAAGTAACAAACGTGAAAGTAGTAAAATGATTATATATATATATACAAGCTCACAAGATGCATGGCTAAAGTCGTTGTTTTATAATAATAGTAATTTGCAGAAGTAAAAGTATATAGGCATAATTATTGACAATTGGAAATAGGTAGAGTAGAAAATAGTTGAAAATAAAAATAACAAATAAAATGTATATATAGGCCTACTCTAGAGCTATAGTGTATGTAGGCCTACTTAATATACTTTACATTTACAATTACACCATTGGCTACATATCCAATGTCAGGAATCAAAATGGTAACATTTGTTTTAAGGTGATTTAAAGTGCAAAATGATGTGACTTGTATAGGCCTATATACGTCATAATTGTATGTAGACCTATGTACACATGATAATTCTTTCCCCACAGGATCATGGCTGATTTGGCTTCGAAACAAATATACTAAATGTGAACCAAAATCATACAGACCTACTGCATCAATCATAGAATAACTTTACACTTTGAAGACAATTTGTAAAGTGTATATAGGCAGATCTGTTCTATGGTTCTTTAAGCAACACGTGTATATGGCCTATATGAAAAGCTATATAGGGCATTCTTGCAGGTTATAGATGAAAACAGTTTATATAGATGTTTTGTTTATACGTAAAGCAATAATCATTCATTATCTGCGTCATGTGCGAAAACTGGTCGCAAACATAATCAGCCATGCAGCTCGCGTTGGTGTTGATAAGCTTTGCCGCAAAGGGTTTTTATGGTTTAAGGTTTAAATTGTAATCGAGGTATACGTCCTTGAAAATGTTTGACAACTTTGAGGGTCCGTTTTTCAGTCCTGCACACCTCCAACTTAATTATACTGCATGTGGTTCATTCAATGATACAGTAAACATTTAACCTCCAACTTAATTATACTGCATGTGGTTCATTCAATGATACAGTAAACATTTATACTGCATGTGGTTCATTCAATGATACAGTAAACATTTATACTGCATGTGGTTCATTCAATGATACAGTAAACATTTAAAATCTGCACGCTGTCGCCATGCATGTGGACATTGAGTTCCCCCTTTTTTAATCGAGAGAGAGAGAGAGAGAGAGAGAGAGAGAGAGAGAGAGAGAGAGAGAGAGAGAGAGAGAGAGAGAGAGAGAGAGATGAATTTTGATGAATTGAACAATGTGGACCCTGTTGTAAACAAGTGTAATGCTTAATTGGGTCGTCCACTCACAGTTAACAGTCTTTGTATTGAGTTTGTGCTTGAAATGTACTGTAATTCTACAAACTGTTAATTAATATTTAAATCAATCAATCAAAGAGAGAGTGAGAGAGAAAGAGAGAGAGAGAGAGAGAGAGAGAGAGAGAGAGAGAGAGAGAGAGAGAGAGAGAGAGAGAGAGAGAGAGAGCATAGGAGGCTTTTGTTCAAACGATCAGAGTCATGAAGCCTATACAATTATTCCTTCAAATTGTAATTAATCACCTGACATGAAAAGTGTTTTATAGAATACGTGGGGAAATAAGTGGAAAACGAAACGAAAATAGCGACATCTCACTATACATGTAAAGTTGTGCTGCCTTGTATATGGATCTGAAACGTTGCGCACGCATGCAGAGGCGGAAAGGTCAACAATTAATTATGGAAAAGTTATAATTACAAATAAATCTGGTCGACCTTTATATACGACACTTTGACACAGGATTCGGAGCTCATATACATTCTCCATGTCGTAAGCAATTAACTTTTTGGGGGACCCACCTCCAATTATCTATATGACCCTCAAGTTAAAGGCCTTATATTATGTTAATTATATTGGCTCGCATTATATATTATATAGGCTATACTCAACCATTTAGAGAACTGCACGTAAAAAGATCTAGAGGATTCAATATGGTTTCATCGATTTACTTTTTTATTTCATTGATGTGGTATTATTATTAACAACACAGGACATGTTACATTATATAGAAAATATATATAGGCCTTAGGTAGTAATGGTTCCTGCATGTGCGTGCTACTATATAGTCAGTTATTAGCTTGTTGAAAACAGTTGTATATATATATATATATATATATATATATATATATATATATATATATATATATATATATATATATATATATATATATATGACAATAATAGGCAACTATATAAACACAACTGAACTATATATTTATAGCATTATACTCTCACGGTGTGGCGGTGAATATATATATATATATATATCCCTCGCCTGTATACTCATCTCGTCATGTCTCTGAAAAAGCCTCTGTCCGTGTTGCACTCTTTGACGGTGACGGTCAGGCAGTTGGCCGTCACGTCGGTAACCGTCACTTTGTCCACGTTCAGAAGACACGGAGCCCATGGGGGCGAGGAGGAGGAGGAGGAGGAGGAGGCCTCCCCCGGCCGGGGGGGACGCTTACTATTGGCACCGCCGGGCGGAGGGGCTCCGGCCGCGGCCTGCCGCCTCTGCTGCTGCGTCCTGGATCCATGCAGAGCACTTCTAGGCCGATAATGATGGCTCTCCGCGGCCAAGCGCTTGAGCTTGTTGTTGTTGTTGTTGTGTCGGGGAAGGAACGCGCCGCCGCCATGGCTCATGTGCACAGTCCTCATGTGGTTCCCTCCTCCGTGCATGCGGTGCAGGTGCCGGACAGCCTTCATCGTGCCACCACCATCACCACCACCATCACCGCGGACAACGTCCGGGATTAACGGCGGCATCAGACGGTGATCCGTCCTCCCCTCCAATGACTTTGGCGTGATGGTGGTTTCCTCCTGGAACCTCCGGGTCAGCTGGATGAGGCTGATGTTGTCGGACGGGTTGAAGTCATGCCGCGGCGGCCTGTTATTGTTCGACGCGTCGTGTGGTGATGCTGATGATGATGTTGAGAAAGATCCGTCATCGACTCCCTGCAGCCGGCTCCGCTTGTTGGGACACCCACAGCGGGGGGGAGATCCGTGGCCGAGTTGAGCTTGGGTTTGCGGCCTCTCTTCTTGGGCACTCGGGTGAAATCTTGACCTGTTGAACACATGGTGGAAAGCAACCGAGTAAGGCCAAAAGCAATTAAGTATATAGGCCTATTTCTGCCTTTACTTATTTCCAATGTCCATATTGTTCCATACATCTCGGATGCAAATATTGTAGCCTATACGTTTACTCCAGTATAGCCTACATTTATTTGAAAACTTTAGTTAGGCCTATAGTTAGATTCTGAGTATTAGCCTATTAAAAAAACATATATGCCTATTATGCAGCCCATGATACATTTATACAAGCTCACAATGCGTCGCGATGAGATTTAATTTTTTTTTTTACACATTTCAAACTTGAAATGGGACATTTCGGCCTAATGAGTGAGTCCATATACTTTGGGTATAAAGGCTACTAATGTTGATGCCAATACCTTTTGCACATTTACTCAAATACATTTTGAATTCGGACTTTTAACTTATAACAGAGTATTTCCACATTACAGTATTGATACTTTTGTTTTGTTTTTACTCAAGTAAAAAAAAAATATGAGTAGGCCTATAGGCTATAGCCTGCTGCCTATACTTTCCCCACCGTGACTGCCCGTGAAGGCGGAGGAGGCCAGCGGTGGTGGTGGTGGGGCCGGCCTGGGCGCCCTTCTCTCCGGCTCCGTGGGTGGTACTGGTGACCCACGGCCACGGTCTCGCCTCTGTTGATGGCGCCCGGCGGGAAGATGGTAGGCGGCACGGCGCGCAGCCCCTCCCGGGCCCTGGGCGTTATGACGACGGGCTCCGGAACCGAGGAGTTACCGTGGTGATGATGATGAGCCCCCCTCGGTGACTCTCTCCTCAACTCCGGTGTCCTTACCACTGCTGGCTTTGGCCTTGGCTTTGGCCTGCAGAGGACGCATTGCACATGCATGTGCACGCAGCCATAGGTGTGCACGCAGCC
>NC_139708.1:38013762-38052911 GCF_964188405.1 Protomyctophum parallelum
TACGAGTGATGATATATTTTTGGTCAAAACCAAAGGTTTTAACCAAAGCAAAATAAACTTTGTGAGAGAAAACATTGTTTGTTCAGTAACATGGCGGGTCTCCCTGTCTCCCTGTCTCCCTGTCTGTCTCCCTGTCTCCCTGTCTCCCTGTCTGTCTGTCTGTCTGTCTGTCTGTCTGTCTGTCTGTCTGTCTGTCTGTCTGTCTGTCTGTCTGTGGGTTTAATACATGGGTTGCCAATTTCAGCCAATGACTGTTTATTAATTTAATTTTAGAACATTCCAGTTTCAAAATTTGTCTGCTCGTTTCTATATGTTTCAATATAGCAATTGTCCAATCCTGTGTCCTGAATATGGACTTCCGGATTGGATGAAATTGGTATGCCGACCTGAACTGTCTCTGTATTATATGAGCTGGAAATTAACTGAATGAACAACAATAATTGCTAGATCACAATATAGATTTAACACTTAGTTTAACCTAAAATAATAAAACTATCTATCTATCTATCTATCTATCTATCTATCTATCTATCTATCTATCTATCTATCTATCTATCTATCTATCTATCTATCTATCTATCTATCTATCTATCTATCTATCTATCTTTTATGTTATTTTCTGGAATCCAAACTAAAAACAGATTAAATTGATTACATTTGTCTAATCTATATATGTTTCAACCCACTAATTCCCTTATTCTGTGAATGTAAAAAAAACTGGTATCATAAATGCTCTAAAGTTTACAAGTGTTCATCAATCTATCGAGTTTTTAAAAATAAATAAAACTTTTTTTTTTATTGCATTCATTGTCATGTCCCTCTTTAAAAAAACAAAAAACAATATGCATATAATTCCTTAATAAATATCGCCTAGATTTACATGCAGGCCTACTGTTGATTCTGTTGAGACTTATTATGAAATCAGATTAACATTAGTCAAAACGTAGCATGTTTCTGAAAGTTGACTAACAAAAGGTGCTTATATATATTAATATTATCTTAATTATTATAAAAAAACACATTGTTCATGTTTTGATCTTTTTTATGTTTTTCTTGCTATGGATACCCTACACTGTTGGTGCTTAAAGTAGAAATGATTTGACCCAATTAATTCAATGATTCCTGAAAAGCTGTAATAATTTATACTCTATTATTATTATTATTATTATTATTATTATTATTATTATTATTATTATTATTATTATTATTATTATTATTATTATTATTATTATTATTATTATTATTATATTAAAGGATACAGCTATATTTAACTATTTCCATTGTTCATTCATAACCTTCATTGATGCAAAAGCATATAAACATATAACATATGTTATGTCTCCATGTATTTCCAGAGGGTATACATCAGTGTACATTTTATTAACATTGTATTTATAATCTATTCATCTGCCTTTATTATAACTCACATCTTTAAATTCTGTTCAGCAGATTATACATTCAGAATTCAACACCAGGGTGAATTCACGTGCAGGAAAACAAGTCTATATAATATTTGTATCAATTTCAAAAGAGACAATATAGCCTACATAATTAAGTGTTGTCCGAATTCTGTAAGTATAGAAATATGTAATATCCATAATTATTTATACCTATAGGCTATTTTAAAGATGTTTTTTCTCCGCCGTTTCCAAACATGAAAGCAGGCATGCATTTAGCACCTCCCTGCATGCATTCTGCAGCATTTAGACCAATATATAGCAAACAAACAGCATTTAGCACCTCCCTGCATGCATTCTGCAGCATTTAGACCAATATATACCAAACAAACAGCCCCCCCCCCCCCCCCAGGGCTGGAATGAACAGAACATTCAGAAGGTTCATCAGTGAAATAGATAATTATATTTTCCAAAAAAAATGACTTCATTTCTCGCTCACATGTTGCGATGTATACTCAAAGTGCAGCAGAGAGAGAGAGAGAGAGAGAGAGAGAGAGAGAGAGAGAGAGAGAGAGAGAGAGAGAGAGAGAGAGCGATAGATGGATTATTAACCCACAGCACACGTTCGCCTATAATTTAACCGAAAAAAAGATACACGAAGAATATAAATAATATATCTCCCATCATCATCATTTATCATATTATAAAACCGTGCGATCATGCGATTATGACCGAAGTCGAGCAGAGATATAGAGCTATATAGAGCTCCGACTTTTTTTTTGCAGGACAAAAGCCGTGTTTATCTCTCTCTCTCTCTAGCTGCTGCTGCTGCTGCAATGGCGCAGAAATATGACCACCATTTTGATACAGTCAGACCTGCAGCAGAGCAGAGGAGGAGAGACGAGAGAGAGAGAGAGAGAGACACCGTCGACATTTCCTGACGGTTAGGCTATAGCTACTATTATGGGCTGTAGGCTATAGCCTATTATATCACACGGTTTCATCGTGTCACCACCGAAACCGTTCGCTCGTCAGAGTCAGACGAGGTGTGTAGAAAGAAAGAAACCGCAACACGACACACGACGACGTATAATAAAGCTGTGCTGTTTGTCGCAATGGCCGCTGCAGACTGTGCGTGAGAACATTATAATAGCCCTTTAATAACACCAACAACAGCACCCGTTAATGTCTGCACATTGCGACGGTATGTCGCTGCATGTCGCTTGCCGACAACAAGCCTTGTTGTTGCCGAAAACGAGAGCACAAGCCGTGCGTGCTTCGTCGAGCGAGCGTGCGACGCCGTCTCGATCCGATCGTCGTCGCACTATAAATGCAATGAAAATAAATAATAATGGTCTTATTTTGGCTGGCTTTGGTTTCTCAGCAACTGCAGAGCTGTGTCTGTGGCGGTGTTTACTGCACTGTTTGGTTCTGTTACAGGTTCGGCTCCATCAGCACACACAGGGCATGATTACTTACAACTCAAATATGAAGCGAACGTTATACGTGGGGGGTCTAAAATTAACCTCTAAAAGCTTTCATCCTATACGTGTGTTTTGTCCGTGCTTTATTGCAAAGAATGCATTATTTAATTCCCTCTTTATACATGCAATATATATAGGCTATCATTTCTAAACGGCCAAATCAGGTATAAAAGCGTGCATGCAGGCATGCGACGGGCATTTAAATAGTTCAATTAATTCATGATTGAAAGTCTTGATTACATTTATTATCATATTCTATATTGGCCTCGAGTCGTTGCCTAAAAAACAACAACAACATAAGGGCCCCCCGCAGTGTCTAGGCCAACACAGAGACATGGGAAAGAGCCGTTTAAACTTGAACTTGAAATAAAATTGAGTGTATTTTCTTGGGGATATGTATATGTAGCCTTTTGCTTAAATGGTGTTTATTAGTGTCAAACACAATATAGGCCTAATAACATACCATATAGGCCTAGATAGATAGATAGATAGATAGATAGATAGATAGATAGATAGATAGATAGATAGATAGATAGATAGATAGATAGATAGATAGATAGATAGATAGATAGATAGATAGATAGATAGATAGATAGATAGATAGACGCTTTAGTTTAGCCGCATATCTATGGACGTGCAGGCGCCATGACAAGTCATTATAGGTTAATGTTTATACGCTCATACAGTTAAATGAACCGTGATGTGTTTACTGTGTAAGAGGAATGTGAAACAGCACCCTTTGCTCTATAAATAAATTATGCCTCTCTGTCTCTCTCTCTCTGCGCGAAGATGTATATGTGTTTGCACTTTCCGCATGGCTCGTGGTGGTTGGTTGAGTCCACTGAAATAATATGTTGTTGTTGTGCATATATAGATTTATATATAGCCTGGCAGATTATATTACATATATATATAGGCCTATATATTCGACAACATGACTAACAGACTCTAGTCATATTGGGACATGCACTTTAAGTCATTACAGGCTATAGGCCCTAATTGGTTTATCAGGGATTATAGTTATATTGTTGGCCTATTAATCCATTGTCTAGACGCCCTTGCATACATGATGCATACATGTGCCCGTTTGCGATTTGTATCCAATATAATATATGTTGTGTAATGTGATATAGTTATAGCCTATATCAAATATGAATAATTTGATAATCGATCTCTCTCTCCTCTCTCTCTCTCTCTCTCTCTCTCTCTCTCTCTCTCTCTCTCTCTCTTCCTCTCTCTCTTCCTCTCTCTCTCTCTCTCTCTCTCTCTCTCTCTCTCCTTTTCACTCTGCTTGTCATGGCTGCTCGGCTTGATTGAAATATGGGACTTTAACTTTACTCCATGCCTCCCTGCGTCTAAATTCGGCTGAAACGTCGCACGCTATAGCCTATCCTCTGTGTCTGAGTCTGACAGACTGACACATTCAAAAGGTCCCTCCTCTTCTGCAGACAGTCGGACTCTTGTCTTGTCAGTCAGTTTGGTATAGTACAGTATAGGCTATTTTCATGAGCCTGCAGTGGTTGTTATTAAGCAACCATTTCCCTCCGCATGAAGACATGAGCTCTGTTCTGTACACAACATTCCGATCCGCTGATTGAAGCGAGGCAGCGAGCAGAGAGAAAATGGCTGCATGCATCTCTCTCTCCTCTCTCTCTCTCTCTCCTCTCTCTCTCTCTCTCTCTCTCTCTCTCTCTCTCTCCTCTCTCTCTCTCTCTCCTCTCTCTTTATTCCATCGTATACCAAGATACATTCGAAGACCATGAGCTGAGCTTTTCGGCAAGCGACACCGCGTCGTATATAGGTCGAAGCAGACTATAGCCAATAGGTGCAGCGGACTAAATAATTATATCTGGAAAAGTTGACAAAGTCTGTGCGCTAGCTGTGTAAAGTTGAACCAACAAATCTTCAATTTGGGTTGGTGTTCGTGTCATTATTATATAGGCCTATAGGGTATAGCAGCCTACATGTGAAACTAATATATAGCTTATAATTAATTATTATTAATTATAGGAACCAGACATCGAAAAACGATGTCTGGTTCCTATAAAGAGCGCTTTAACGTCTTAAATGATCGATCCAAGAATAATCTTCTTCTTGCACAAATGTAGATTTTCTTGACATATAGTGCAGAACAAAGTGATTTCGGACCATAAGGGCTATTATAAGGGCGAAGGGGCCAGGCCTACTATACGTAGCCTATCCTACTGTGTTGTTTCTTAATGATTCCATTTCCATTGACACACAAATCCATACGAAAATCGAAACAGGATGAATTGTAGGCCTACTATATATCTATAATCAATAAGAACCCGCGCGCCTGTTTGAAAGTCTGGCCACAAAATAGGACAGTATACGTGAAATAACTGCATGTTTCAGATTAATTGTGTCAACTGTCAATGTTTAGCTTTAGTTTAGCCTGCATGTCTTCGTCATTTATAGGCCTATGTTTGTAGCAGCTAAAGAGACAAGAGTTTATAGTTAAAACATTTGCCGTGTGTGTGTGTGTGTGTGTGTGTGTGTGTGTGTGTGTGTGTGTGTGTGTGTGTTCATCGACGTACATTTTAGGGGGAGTTAACAGCAACCCTGAATCCTGTTCAAGGTTATACGCGGTGTTCCCGCCGGATTACATTCTTTGATAAGCAACTCCCGTGGAAACCTCTCTCTCTCTCTCTCTCTCTCTCTCTCTCTCTCTCTCTCTCTCTCTCTCTCTCTCTTCTCTCCCCCCTCCTCTCTCTCTATCTCTCTCTCTCTCTCTCTCTCTCTCTCTCTCTCTCTCTCCCCTCTCTCTCTCTCTCTCTCTCTCTCTCTCTCTCTCTCTCTCTCTCCTCTCTCTCCTCTCTCTCCTCTCTCTCTCTCCTCTCTCTCTCTCTCTCTCTCTCTGTCTCTCTCTCTCTCTCTGTCTCTCTCTCTCTCACACACACACACACACACACACACACACACACACACACCACACACACCACACACACACACACCACACACACACACACACACACACACACACACACACACACACGGAGGGGGGGGGGGGGCACATGCATTCCACGGGCCTCTGATTTATCCAAAACATTAATTTCGTCAGCTGTTATATATATATACTCAGGGACTTCGCACATTCTTTGTTTTGATTTCAGACGCCGTGCATGTTTCACGCAGGTCTGGTTTTCGGTTTCACTACAGATGACCTCTGTCACACACACACACACACACACACACACACACACACACACACACACACACACACACACACACACGCACACACACACACACGCACACACACACACACACACAACACACACACACACACACACACACACACACAACACACACACACACACACACACACACACACACACACACACACACACACACACACACACACACACACAAACACAGGGCCAAACCTCTGCTACAAGCAAGACTCTGAGAACATGCATGAGAAGGGCCACAGAAAGAATGCCACATGGAGAAAGTTGGGCTCTGGGGCGGTCTTAGGAATCTGGGGGCCCGTTTCATGACCAAATGAGCACCCCCCCCCCCCCATATATATACTGTAAATTATTATGTTGATATACATGGCGTATTGACACATATAGTTTTGACTGTTCAACATCGCTCGCAGCCATTATATACTCTCGACAATTACGCAGCAACAACACCTCTCTTCTCCTCGTGAGAGAGAGAGAGAGAGGGCCAAGGGTGGTAGAGGCCCGTTACGATATTGGTGAAACATAGCAAAGGCCTCCTATATGCCTATAGCCGTTGCCTTAATGAAATGCCACCCCCTATATATCAGGTGACTTATTTGCCAAAGAAAAGGCATTATCCGCAGAATCTCCGCTACAGTGATCTGAGCGTCGAAGACCAATCGTTAAATATGATCTGACCTAAAAAAAAAAAAGCTTAATTTATTAAACATTTTCATATCAAGGACCCATTAGTCCACGGACATGCACTTATTGGACTTATCAAGGACCACTCTGGAACTATACCTCAAGGACCCCTCTGGAACTATACCTCAAGGACCCCTCTGGAACTATACCTCAAGGACCCCCCTGGAACTATACCTCAAGGACCCCCTGGAACTATACCTCAAGGACCCCTGGAAACTATACCTCAAGGACCCCCTGGAACTATACCTCAAGGACCCCCTGGAACTATACCTCAAGGACCCCTCTGGAACTATACCTCAAGGACCCCCCCTGGAACTATACCTCAAGGACCCCCCTGGAACTATACCTCAAGGACCCCCCCTGGAACATATACCTCAAGGACCCCCCCTGGAACTATACCTCAAGGACCCCCCTGGAACTATACATCAAGGACCCCCTGGAACTATACCTCAAGGACCCCCCTGGGAACTATACCTCAAGGACCCCTGGAACTATACCTCAAGGACCCCCTGGAACTATACCTCAAGGACTCCCCTGGAACTATACCTCAAGGACTCCTCTGGAACTATACCTCAAGGACCCCCCTGGAACTATACCTCAAGGACTCCTCTGGAACTATACCTCAAGGACTCCTCTGGAACTATACCTCAAGGACCCCCTGGAACTATACCTCAAGGACCCCCCTGGAACTATACCTCAAGGACCCCCCTGGAACTATACCTCAAGGACCCCCTGGAACTATACCTCAAGGACCCCCCTGGAACTATACCTCAAGGACCCCCCCTGGAACTATACCTCAAGGGACCCCCCCTGGAACTATACCTCAAGGACCCCCCTGGAACTATACATCAAGGACCCCCCTGGAACTATACCTCAAGGACCCCCCTGGAACTATACCTCAAGGACCCCCTGGAACTATACCTCAAGGACCCCTGGAACTATACCTCAAGGACCCCCTGGAACTATACCTCAAGGACCCCTCTGGAACTATACCTCAAGGACCCCCCCTGGAACTATACCTCAAGGACCCCCCTGGAACTATACCTCAAGGACCCCCTGGAACTATACCTCAAGGACCCCCCCTGGAACTATACCTCAAGGACCCCCCCTGGAACTATACCTCAAGGACCCCCTGGAACTATACCTCAAGGACCCCTCTGGAACTATACCTCAAGGACCACTCTGGAACTATACCTCAAGGACCCCCTGGAACTATACTCAAGGACCCCCTGGAACTATACCTCAAGGACCCCCTGGAACTATACCTCAAGGACCCCCTGGAACTATACCTCAAGGACCCCTCTGGAACTATACCTCAAGTACCCCCTGGAACTATACCTCAAGTACCTTTACTATTTAAAATAAACAGTTTAAAATAGTTCAAATATAGCCGATCTATAAGCTCACATATAGATCGGCTATAGTTGAACTATTTAAAGGTATATTCAGTGATTTCACTCCTAAACCTTAGGTTTCGTTTTTGGCTGGAACCTAAGCCTTTCATCCAATCAGGATACAGAGCCAAAAACGAAACCTAAGGTTTTTTGACCCCCAGGGGTTAACTGGGGACAGGGAGGAACTCCTTATATGGTCAGCACACTCTATAGTAGAGAGGATTATCACAACAAAACAAAAAAATAAGTGATATTTGAATTAAGTGAAATCACTGAATATACCTTTAATGTTTTTCAAAATAGTAAAATAAATTGGAAATGCCTTTAGGGATAAGGGATAAGATGGAGCCCCATATCTAGCCTAAATCAGGCTGTATACAGCCTGGGATAGGCCCGCACCAATATAACCTTTCATCTGTCCTGCTTCCTTTCGGCAGTATATAGGATAAATGGTAAATGAAAATGGTAAATGGTGCATTTATATATAGCGCCTTTATCCAAGGCGCTTTACGTAGTGCAGTGGCGTGCACAGACATTTAGAGGGGCAGGTGCTCAAGTGGAAAAAGGGGCACCTTGTGCAGCACATTTTGGGGCGGGAACCGATTTTGGTGCTTTAGCTATTTGGTGCTTTAGCCACCGAGTGGCGCGCTACGAGCTTGTAGGTCTGCTATTTTTCTTTAATCGAAGAACCACTGACATAGAAACATAGCTTTAGATTGTGGGGTCCTAAATAATATAGAAGCGTTTTTATCGAGAATTGATCAATGTCACCGCATTTTCCACACAGAAAAAAAAGGAAGCCATGTGCAAGGTACCAACCAGCACATCGGGATCAGTGCCTTGCCCAAGGACATTTCGACATGTAGACAGGAGGAGCCCCGCAGGATTGGAACCGCCGACCCATGGATCATTGGACGACCCGCTCTATACCTCCTGACTGAGCCACAGTCTATTGTTCTATTCAGTGATGTTACGAAACCTCCACAAGAGACATTCCATGTAATCTTATATTACATCCATAGCCTATAGGCCTTACCTGCCCTAGTAAAGACTTACTGGATGTGCCCATCGCCCGAATGCCAAGTCTCCATTATGACGCACGTCTTGGCACTGGAATCACATAACTTACATAACACACACGCACGCACACACACACACATACACACACACATACACACACACAGTCGCACACACACGCACGCACACACACACACACACACACACACACACACACACACACACACACACACACACACACACACACACACACACACACACACACACCCTATAGGCCTCTTGGTTTTGGATTTACATTCCAGCTGTTGAGGCCAAGAAAAATACAGGAACATTAAGCATGCTCTGCCCTAATGATACAGGGCCGGTTATGTAATACACAGGCCCTTTGTTCAGCATTGTTTGTGATTATGCAACCAGATCTGCAGAGTTCACAAAAACAACGACCTGTTCCTGGTGTGTGTTTAGCATGACGCCGGTTACCGCCATCCCAGGACAAAAACGCCCTCCTCATCCACGCACGCAGCATCCATATTCAATCCGGAGCATTATAGCCGCCCCAAAATTGCAGATCTACAAGCTCACAATGCATTGCCTAATTTGCCTTGTGACACATTGTGTGAGCTTGTGGTATCAGCTATATTTTGGTTCAAGTGGTTAAGAAATATTGTTTAACCTATTCTGAACGGGAACCCATTTTGGTGTTAGCATCATGTTATGCTTTAGCTATTGAAAAATAGCAGATCTACAAGCTCTTAGCGCGCCACTCGGTGGCGCGCTAAGAGCTTGTAGGTCTGCTATTTTTGAAAAATCGAAGAACCACTGACATAGAAACACAGCTTTTTCAGAAAACTGTCATTTTCAAACAGACATTTTTAGAATCTGACCTCAGGTCAGAATTGTTTAAAGTGTCATGTCGAGGACTCCCAGTTGATGCCAATATTTGGCCAATATTTTGTGCCAAGCAGGGAGCTAGCTCCTCAAGATAATTCAACATTCGTCAAAAATAGCATATATCAACTAGCTCTTCTTGTGAACTTGTAGATCAAACGGCTGGCTTAAGTGTTTAAACTGTTTCTCATTCTTCTTATATAGGGACCCCTCCTGAACCCCTTCAAGGACCATCGGCGGACGGGACCACACTGTGACACACACACACACACACACACACACACACACAATAAATATATCATATTACAAATAAACGACACTCATTGTCTGGGCAACCATGCACACCTCACACAACAAAGACACACATCACCACCATGCCCCCCTTTCAGCCATCAGGAAGCACCAACAAGGTCATTTCTGTTTGCTTTATTGTTAAAGACGTAACCATCCAGTAAAGCTGTGCCAACAGCATCCAACCCCCTATTATGAGCAGAACAATCATTTTGACTTTGAACCAAGTGCAAGAAAGAATCAACAAAAAAAAAAAAAAAAAAAGTAGCAAAAACAATGACCGAAAACATAGCAAAAAACGGCCTCAAAGACATAAAATAAAACAGACTACGGTACTGCTTCTGATGCAGATAACATACTGTATTTGTTTTTAACAACAAATTAAACGTAATAATAAATATTCTCTTCTACTATTTTTAGTCTTCATGATGCTCATCACGGCATTCTCACTGGCGTTGCATTAAGTGTGCGTACAAGGCAATTTAGACTCAAATGTATTATTATTATTATTTTCTTTTACATCCAACAGGCTTATTCTAAACAAAAACATAAGCTAAATTATGACAGTGGAATTCTCAGCAGCACAATCAGAAGAACAGCTTGCGCTCATCGGATTGAACAAACTCAAAAGCCAGTCTCAGGACTCCATGTATAATCTTTCTTCACGACAACTAGTGTAATTACTAGCAGAGCCTGATCTGTGTTTACAGCTGCATGCCAGTGTCGCGCACACACCCAAAAAACAGTGGATCTACAAGCAACACACAACAGCTTGTAGACCGCCTCCGCCTTGTTGTCGCACGCGACACGGAATGCCACCGCGTATACAAATCAGGCATAACCCTGGTAGCTTGTTCTAAAATATATATATATGTATATAGCAGTCACATATATTCCTCGGACAAAGCATAATATTCAACGACAAAAGAATGAGATGAATATTGCTGTGTGACGTTTGCAAAACAAAAAGACACTCCTGAAATGGCTAGAATAGATATGCAATATTAACACCTCGTCACGTGGGACGTCTAAGAAGCAACGTAATAAATCTCCAACTTATTATTGTTAGGAATGAATAAGTCATCTTAGTGGGAAAAGTGACATGGTTGATATATGACACTCTAGATATATAATAAATCTTATTTCTTTTCTTCTCTTCTGTGACAGATCACTTTCTTTAATGGTTACCACCTGTGGAAATACAATGTTTTGCCACACTTTATTCCTTGAAACGTTTGCTAAAGGTAAAAGTGCAATATAGCAATAGATAGTGTAGCAATAGTCGCTGTGACCTCTGTGTTGTGCCACAACAAGGAGAGAAGTGGAGGCATTTTGACAACGTTCACACTCTGTGTGAAATTAGGTCACTTGACGCGGAAAAGGACATTTACTGGCAAAATTCTGCACGCTTAGATTGTTGCCACAGCATGTGTCCAAGTGCAGAGACATGTCGTTGTCACATTGGGGGAGGTTATGTATACAGTGTGTGTCGTTGAACTCGAGTGCCAGGCACGCCATTGATCAACCCAAGCCAAGCATTTGCATTCCACGGCCATTTTTTTACTTCTCTCATACCAAAGCCACAAACGGAAAAAAAACGAAGAAAATACGAAAAACAAATGAAGTATTATGGTCATTCAGAATGGAGGGGGATGAATGATGACTAAGAAGATTGTAAAGCAATACAATTCATATTTTTTCATTCCAATTCTTCACGAGTAGAATACATGGTACAAACCAAGCGCACGCACGCACGCACAGGGAAATGCAGTTTTAAGTGCTCTGAAATTTGACGATCTTTCATCGCCAACGCCAAGCTCAACAGGTTCCTCTCTCTACCTTCTATTATAGTTAAAATAACAAGATATTAAGTACAAAATATGTATAAACCCTTCATACATCTCAGGCTATAAGTTTGGTACCGGTATGAAACAACAGCAAAGCTATTCCGTTGAACACCTGCAACATGACAGGTGTCACTTTCAATTTGTATCTATACCTGAACGCAGTCACTCAAATCCTCGAGGGCACTTTCTTGGCTACAACATCACAGAGTTTACAGTATAAAACATTATTAGAAACATATTGGAATTTGAATGATAAATTATAAATTTTCATATATACAAAATTCTCAAGTTTTTTTTGTCTTGTTTTGTCTTTTTTTTTTTTTTTTACATATGTACATATTAACAGGCTCGGCCAATATTAGTCACTAGTACTCCAATTGTACAGAACCAACGGTTGTTTTTTTAGAACGACACATACTCCTTGAAGGTAACCGTGAGACTGTTCGTAGTGATGTCGGTGATGATGATATTTCCCATGAACGGCGAGCGTTCTTTCACAGCCTTCTTGTCCTTGGGCGTTTCCGCCCGTTTCCCCGTCTCCTCCGCCACGGGAGCTGGACTTCTCGCTCTAGGCTCGGAACATTTAACGCTCAGCTCTGGAACTTCCACGCCGGCGGGCTCTGGACTATTAACGTCGACGACAGGCTCGGGACCTTTAACGACAGGCTCGGGACTTTTAACGACAGGCTCGGGACCTTTAATAACGATAGGCTCGGGACTCGTAAGGCCCGCCGGGGGCTCCAGTTCTGGCTCCGGTTGCATTTCTGCCTCCGTGGCCGGCTGCTTCTTCATGCCCTTTGGACAGCTGAGATCCATGGGCTCGTCTTGGTTCCCAGAGTCCGTGGCCCCGCCGTACGTACACGAATTGCTGCGGCGCGGCCCGCTGCAGTGGAGGTCCATGGGCTTGTCCTGTGGCGGAGCGCTACACGGCACGCTGAAACTCCTGGAGCTCAGGAAAGTCTTGGAAACGACCCAGTCGTCCTCGCCGGGCTCCGCCGCCGCCGCCGGCAGCGCCGGCGCCTTGCGCTTGCGTTCTCTGGAGGGGAAGGAGGGGATGGTGATGTGGTCGCTGCAGGCCGTCGTCGGGGTCAATATGGCCGACGTGTCCGTGGACCAGAGGGTCGGCGGGGGCGACGACGGGCTCATGGCGGTCAGCTGTAAGGGCAGGTCGTCCGGCAGGTCCGCCTGGCCCCGGGCCACCTCTGTGTTGTACTCCTCCGCCGTGCTGGGGGACGGCTTGGAGAACTGCCGCTCCAGGATCTGGGAACACTTGTTGGGATGCTGGGCGACGGGGGGCGAGCCGCCGCCCCCGGAGAGCAGCTGCTGCTCCCCCGGCGTTTTGGTCCGGTGGTGCGCGGCGTTGGGACTGTCGACGTCGGAGGAGGCCTTGGCGTGGTGGTGGTGGTGGTGGTGATGGTGGTGCTTGTGGCCGTGCGCCTTGCTGCTGTCCATGTACTTGCTCATGACGATGACGATGCGCCCGTTCTTGTTCTTGTTTTTGATGATCTTCATCTTGCCGCCGGCGGCGCTCGGCAGCGTGGCCTCCTTGGGGTTGGGCTTGAGGGCGCGCTCGCTCTGCTCCGCCTCCTTGACGACGACGGGCTTCGCGCCGGGCTTCCCGACCTCCTCCTCCTCCTCCTCCTCCTCCTCCTCCGCCGTCGTCGTCGTCGTCGGCTCCTTGACCTTGCTCAGGCAGCCGGTGTCCTTGTCGCGGACCCACTTCTGCTGCAGCGCCAGCGGCAGGTTCCAGCCCGGGTTGTTGGCGGGCTTGCCGCCGGCGGTCGGCGACTCCTGGACCTTGACCACCTCCTTGAGCCTGGAGGAGGCCTGCGCGTCGAACAGGCCCCGGTCGGGCTCGTAGTGGTGGTGCTTCTTGCTGTTGAGCTGGTAGATGAACTTCTTCTTGCCGTTGCTGTTGGTCAGCGGGTCGGGGCCCGGCTCCTGGCTGCCCGGCTGGTACTGGTGGTGCTTCTTGCTGTTCAGCTGGTACTGCTGGGGGAGCTGGGAGCGCTGCACCGGCGCCAGGCACTTCTCGGGCTCCGCGGACGTCTCCTCGAAGCCGGCGGGCACGCTGGATCTGCGAGCGAAGGAGGGCACCTGAGAAGAAACGGAAGAGAAAATGTATACCGTTATAGCGTTGTTTTCACACGCCATGAACATGACACATACAACTAGGCCTATGAATACGTCACTAAAACAGGGATCCCAGCAACTGACACTGCGGGATTCGGTCACCTGAATATCTCTTAACCCATTCTTACCATTCCACGCCCCTCTCGGTAGAGGCCTCTGCCCAACGCTGGGTGGCATCATGGTGCAACACAGAGAGTAGAGGCCTCTGCCCAACGCTGGGCGGCGTCATGGTGCAACACAGAGAGTAGAGGCCTCTGCCCAACGCTGGGCGGCGTCATGGTGGAACACAGAGAGTAGAGGCCTCTGCCCAACGCTGGGTGGCATCATGGAGCAACACAGAGAGTAGAGGCCTCTGCCCAACGCTGGGTGGCGTCATGGTGAAACACAGAGAGTAGAGGCCTCTGCCCAACGCTGGGTGGCATCATGGTGCAACACAGAGAGTAGAGGCCTCTGCCCAACGCTGGGTGGCGTCATGGTGCAACACAGAGAGTAGAGGCCTCTGCCCAATGCTGGGTGGCATCATGGTGCAACACAGAGAGTAGAGACCTCTGCCCAACGCTGGGTGGCATGGTGCAACACAGAGAGTAGAGGCCTCTGCCCAATGCTGGGTGGCATCATGGTGCAACACAGAGAGTAGAGACCTCTGCCCAACGCTGGGTGGCATGGAGCAACACAGAGAGTAGAGGCCTCTGCCCAATGCTGGGTGGCGTCATGGTGCAACACAGAGAGTAGAGGCCTCTACACTCTACACAGGGGGGGGACCTGTCAATCAGGATTCCACGCCCCTCTCGGTTGAGGCCACGCCCCCAGGCAACTTCAGGGCCAAAACAAGACAAAAGTTTTCGACCTGAAAGTGAAAAAAGTTAGAGGCGAAAAAGAAAACAAAATCTGAAGCCGAAAAAAAAAGATTTGAATCGGTAAAAAAAAAGATTTGAATCCGTAAAAATAAGATTTGAATTCGTAAAAAATAAGATCTGAAACTGAAAAAAAATAATTTACTCAAAAATCAAAATATATTTTGATTCAAATCAAAAATACATTTGAACTGAAAAAAACTTTTGAATACGTTTTTTTATTTTTCAAAGTTCAAGATACAAATGTGAGACTTTCGGTTTCAATTCTTATTTTTCCACTTCAATTTAAATGTTTTTTCGTCAACTGATTTTAATAAATGATCAAAACTTTTGGCCCTGAAATGGCTCCATACCACGATTTGATTTGATTTTGTCGACTAAAACTATGACCTTTTTTTTCACTGACGAAAACTAACTGGAAACTAAATGAAAACGAAGCTACGATGACTAGGAAAAACTAAGACTAAATGCATTGACAATTTCATCAACAAAATAAAAACTAGACTAAAACGTTAGGAAGGGACTATAGTGGACAAGATATCCAGTATATAAGTAAAATAAACAAATCATTTCACACTTGGTCGCATGGAAATAGCAGAGCCACAAGCTCACAACACGTCGCGTTGTGAGCTTGTAGATCAGCCACTTTCAACAAGTGTAAAATCAGCCATCACTCGCCCCCAAAACTATAACTAAAACATTCCTGGTGACTAAAACTAAATGAAAAACTATTCAAAAGACTATATGACTAAAAACTAAAAATCTAATTTTGCTGTCAAAATGGACACTGAAAGCACATGCTCTCCCCCCCCCCGTTCTCATCAGGGTGACCCCCCCCCCCTCCCCTCGTTCTCATCAGGGTGACCCCCCCCCCTCCCCTCGTTCTCATCAGGGTGACCCCCCCCCCCCATCGTTCTCATCAGGGTGACCCCCCCCCCCCCCCCCCCATCGTTCTCATCAGGGTGACCCCCCCCCCCCCTCGTTCTCATCAGGGTGACCCCCCCCCCCATCGTTCTCATCAGGGTGACCCCCCCCCCCATCGTTCTCATCAGGGTGACCCCCCCCCCCCCCCCATCGTTCTCATCAGGGTGACCCCCCCCCCCCCCCCATCGTTCTCATCAGGGTGACCCCCCCCCCCCCTCGTTCTCATCAGGGTGACCCCCCCCCCCATCGTTCTCATCAGGGTGACCCCCCCCCCCCATCGTTCTCATCAGGGTGACCCCCCCCCCCCCCCATCGTTCTCATCAGGGTGACCCCCCCCCCCCATCGTTCTCATCAGGGTGACCCCCCCCCCCCCCATCGTTCTCATCAGGGTGACCCCCCCCCCCCCTCGTTCTCATCAGGGTGACCCCCCCCCCCCCCTCGTTCTCATCAGGGTGACCCCCCCCCCCCATCGTTCTCATCAGGGTGACCCCCCCCCCCATCGTTCTCATCAGGGTGACCCCCCCCCCCCCCTCGTTCTCATCAGGGTGACCCCCCCCCATCGTTCTCATCAGGGTGACCCCCCCCCCCCATCGTTCTCATCAGGGTGACCCCCCCCCCCCCATCGTTCTCATCAGGGTGACCCCCCCCCCCCTCGTTCTCATCAGGGTGACCCCCCCCCCCCCCTCGTTCTCATCAGGGTGACCCCCCCCCCCCATCGTTCTCATCAGGGTGACCCCCCCCCCCATCGTTCTCATCAGGGTGACCCCCCCCCCCCCCTCGTTCTCATCAGGGTGACCCCCCCCCATCGTTCTCATCAGGGTGACCCCCCCCCCCCCCCCTCGTTCTCATCAGGGTGACCCCCCCCCTCGTTCTCATCAGGGTGACCCCCCCCCATCGTTCTCATCAGGGTGACCCCCCCCCCCTCGTTCTCATCAGGGTGACCCCCCCCCTCGTTCTCATCAGGGTGACCCCCCCCCCCCCCCCCCCCCCCTCGTTCTCATCAGGGTGACCCCCCCCCCCCCCTCGTTCTCATCAGGGTGACCCCCCCCCCCCCCCCCCCCCTCGTTCTCATCAGGGTGACCCCCCCCCCCCCCTCGTTCTCATCAGGGTGACCCCGGGGTCCGTCAGCGGAACGCTCCGAGACACTTGGTTGCGCCGTGACCTTAAAGGTCAGAGAAATGCCACCAGACATGTCACGCTTTATCCCTGATTCCCCTGGCCACGTGTGTGTGTGTGTGTGTGTGTGTGTGCGAGAGAGAGAGTGAGTCTACTCACACTCACACACACACACACAGACAGACAGGCAGAACGGTATGCGAGTGAGTCTACTCCAGCTATGCACGTTATGAAGGAAGCCACGCCGCATTTCTGGAGCTGCATACATAATATTACTGCACTACACACACACACACACACACACACACACACACACACACACACACACACACACACACACACACACACACACACACACACACACACACACACACACACACACACACACACACACACACACACACACACACACACACACACACACACACACACACACTGTGCAGCTTCTAAAAACATGTATGAATCAAAATGTGTCTCATATCTCATACCTCATGTCCAAATCTTTTTTTCCTTTTTTATTATTAATATTATTGTTTTAAAATAAACATTGTTTTTTTAAAAGTGAAAACAGCTATAAAAAAAAAGCTATAACTTTGCGTGACAATCTCGAGTCACGATGATATTATCGACTCCATGGACTATTTATACCAAGACCCGAGACCAAGCTGACCTTTAACCCATTTAGGCCTGACATCGAAAAAAAGAAAAAGAAAAAAACTTCTTCAAAATCCTGACAGTTTTGGCCCAGGCCGTAGCGTAACGGTCTGGGCACCGGACTGGTAATCCAGTCGCAGTGTGCCGCGGGTTCGACTCCCGGACCCGACACGGCCTTTACTGCATGTCATCCCCCCATCTCTCTCCCGTTTCCTGTCAGCCTACTATCTGTCCCTTCAAAAATCAATAAAAGGCGTAAGCCGCAAAAAAATATCTTAAAAAAAAGAAAAAAATCCTGACAGTTTTCTGAAAAACCTCATATTTCTGTATCAGTGGTTCTCAATATTTCACATTGAATTATTTCAAAATAAATACAATATTTCAAAATTTAATTTTTCAAAAATAGCAGACCTACAAGCTTGTAGATATATAATCATACTATAAATGAGCGAATGTCTGTCTGTCTGTCTGTCTGTCAGAAACAAACACTTATCTCCTCATTGCCTGCACCAATCGCTCCCACTTTTCACACAGGCATTGACCATAATAATATGGAGGTCTTAACGAAGCCATTTTTCCAATAAGATTAATAATGAATTTATTAGTGAATAAAAACCCGTTTATTTGTCCGTGGTCTATCTCCGACCGAGCCACACTATTAGCACACATCTCTCCATGCCAAAATAAATCTGCACGCTCCCACAATCCAGCTAGGCTACTTTTTACCGACGCAACTGTCATATTTACTGTACAGATATTGTTTTTACATCACCCATTTATATGAAATAATAATCCAACCGCAACCAGGGCGCAGTACCCCCCGCGGCCACCAGGGGGGTACTGAACAACTCATCTCCCCGCAAATCACGTGTCACCAGTGTCACCAGTGAAATGCATGTTGGGACGGACACAGACCCACACTGTACATTTGGGAATACCTGTGCCACAGCCCATACTTTCTGTGCTGCATGTCAAACTGGGGTCTTTCATACTTTTCAAATGGGGGTCTGTGGGCTAATAAGTGTACATTTTACAGTCCTTGCCATGAAAACATTTCCCTACCATGCATTTATACAAATATTTTCATGTTATAGTGCTGTTTTTATTCACACAAAAAAGACACAAATATATTATACAAGTTAAAATGAAGACCAATTAAATATATTTATGGGGGGCAATAGTCCATACACGGGTAAGGACTATGTATATTAATACAATAAACAAGCAAAAGGGCATTGCCTGACCATGGATCACACCAAAGGACCTGCAACATGACTGAGGAACACGTTCCACTTCAAATCATATTTATCCAACTGATTATTCATGTTAAAGGATAACCTCTCCAAAGCAGCCACAATACCAATTGTATCAATGGTATACTTATGATTGTACTGCAGCATTTAACACATTACCCACACTGAACATCATTTGCTGTTCATATATTCAGAACGGGTAAGGACTAGTATATATAATGCTTTAAAACACCAAAAGGGGTCCCCGCCCCAAAATGGGTTAAAAGTACAATTAGGCCTTGGTATTAGCATCCTCTGAGCCCCCCCCCCCCCCCCCTTTCTCTGTAGATATACCTTTTGATGTTTGATTTGAGTTTGAGGTTGTTTTTTTTTACCAATACCTATGTATTGCATAATGCATTATAATATGCATTATTGATGAAGTGAGTGCAATGAACCACAATGTAAAGAAGCTTTGTCTGTGCTGCTATCCGGTATTCAATCAATCAAACATGAAGCAGGACATCCATTAACAAAACAACAAGAGAATCAAGAAAAATATGGAGATATGAGGTCTCTGGCCCGACGAATACGATACCATGCTGTCACTTTCTCATCTGAGATGGTAGTTAATATGGAGATATGAGGTCTCTGGCCCGACGAATACGATACCATGCTGTCACTTTCTCATCTGAGATGGTAGTTACAAAAAAAGACATTCCATTAGCTTTGAATTACCGTTTAAAGAAAACGCCCTCTCTCTGGGAGGAACATTTCACTAATAGGAAAATTGAAGATGTGTATTTGGCGCAGTGCAGCATAGATTCCCCCCCCCCCAAAAAATAGGGAAAGAAATGAAAGAAGAACTGCATTTTTTTACGATAAAAAAAGCCTAAAGTGAAAGGAGTGTTTTGCACACACAGCTATTTAGCATAAAACATAATGAACACTCAGAGATAAAGAGGAGAGCGCTCAAGCAACACTTCCACAACCTCAGGCTACAGAAACAGCTGGGAAACACTGCTCTCTCTCTCTGTGTGTGTCTCCCTCTCTCTGTGTGTCTCCCTCTCTCTGTGTGTCTCCCTCTCTCTGTGTGTCTCTCTCTCTCTGTGTGTCTCTCTCTCTCTCTCTCTCTCTCTCTCCAAGCAGATGTACAAGCTTGCAACGCTATTTGTTGTGAGCTTGTAGATCTTTCTGAATAGCCAGACAAACAAAAAGAAAACAAAAAGAAAAGTGAGTGTTTTAAACTGTTCTTCTTTTTTTCTTCTTCTGGGGACCCCCTGCAACCCCCCCCCCCCCCCCTAAAAAAACAACAACAAAGGAGAAGAAGAGAGGCAGAGGAAGGCGATGCGATGACATCATGACATATATACCTGGACTAAGAGATGCTTTGGTTTCGGCCCTCGTTTGCGATAGCCCATCAGCTGCTCCTGTCTCTCTCTGTGGAAGACAAAAGGAGGATGGCCGTTGTTTACAATGCTTGGCATGACCGCACGCATAAATCAACCGCTCCCGTGCGCACGCACGCGCACGCACACGTGCACACAGTGAGAAAGAAAACATTGATTTTCCATAAAAAAAAACATATCCATTACATTGCTTTATGTCACATTATCTCACATAACACAAACATCCCGTGGTGCAAAAAAAAAAATCCGGCTTCTGCTTTTTTCTTCTTTACCATATTCATTAATCTTCGCCCTTTCTATACCTATTCAAGGTTGAAAGTGGATTTTTTTTTTCAATTTTATTTGGAAGACTAATGAAGGCCCCTGCTGCATGCATGCACGTGCACGTGCCGTGCGTGCGTGCTGCAAAGCATTTTGGGTCCTCATATATTTGCATATCTCTTCCATGGTAAAAATCGGTCCCCACGTTCTCATTATGGGGGAGAAATTCAATTAAGGTTACAGCGGGGCCTGTGGAGCCTCGCCTCCCTTCTATGCACTCCTCCAGTCGCATTCAGATCTTAATTAGGGTCATAAGGTATATACAAAATGGGATAAATACATACTGGGGGGGGGTATGGAATATGGATGGATGGTGAGGTGGAAAGTATATGCGCGCGCGCGCTTCTCCTTGTGCACAAAGGCACGACAATAACTCCGTGATAATAACATGGCAGCCCATTTAATAATGACTCTCTAGACTCAGCACACTGGGTTCTCAAAGTGGGGTCCGGGCACACCCAGGGGTCCTTGGGGGGGGGGCGGGACGACGACGACACTAAAAGGGGACACTTATGGGTCTGTAACTCTTCTGTAACAAAATAGGTACTTCTGTAACAAATGGGAACTAAATTGTTTTCCGCTCTCTTTTTAATCTCCAGAGAGTTAAATTCCCGGAGAATTACATTCCAGAGATTAAACCCATTTAGGCCTGGAAAAACCTTTGCGTTTCTGTATCAGTGGTGTTCAATATTTCATGTCAAGGACCCCAGAAATTATAATGTAATATGCCCCATCTGCTCGTATCGCGCCACCGAGTGGCGCGATACGAGCTTGTAGGTCTGCTATTTTTGAAAAATCGAAGAACGACTGTCATAGAAACATAGCTTTACCAGAAAACTGTCAGGATGTAGAAGACGTTTATAGAATCTGATCTCAGGTCAGAATGGGTTAAAACACCAAAAGGGGTTCCCGCCCCAAAATGGGTTAAAACACCAAAAGGGGTTCCCGCCCCAAAATGGGTTAAAAATGGTATGGAATGGGGGTGCCGTGGTCTAAATGTATATCAAAGTGTGTGTGTGTGTGTGTGTGGGGGGGGGGGTCCTTGAAATGAGGGTCCTCTACTGCTATATAGAGCCACGCCACAGATATGCTGTGGTCTGTGGCATATCTTTATAAAATGGGGGTCTTTTGGGGATCCTTTTGGGCATGAAAGTGGTTTGAGTGAGAACCACTGCTCTAGAGAAACTGCTAAACCAGAGCAGGGGAAACAAATATTGACTATAGGATTTTGGATATTATTGCAATATATCATGATAATATGGCATAACGGCCGTCAATTTGCCGCATGGTTTAACCCATTTTGGGGGGCGGGAACACCTTTTGGTGTTTATAGCATTATGTTATACTTTTAGCTATTGAAAAATAGCAGATCTACAAGCTCATAGCCCCGCTACGAGCTAGCTTGTAGGTCTGCTATTTTTGAAAAGTCTTGAAAATGTGGTGCAAATCTTTGAATATATATTCTTTCAGAGCGAACGTTTTTTAACTAAAATCTTTGTTTCTGGGGCTCGGCGGCCGATTACATATAATCTTTGTAGGGTACTTGACATGAAAATGTTTGAGAACCACTGACATAGAAACATGGGGTTATTCAGAAAACTTGCCATGATTTCGAAGGCATTTGTAGAATCGTAGAATCAGGTCTAAATGGGTTAAATTACTTAAAGGAGAATTCCATGCTAGAATGCTTTCTTATCTTTCTTACCTTTCTTTGTAGTTGTTACGTCCCCACCAAAGAGGTCTAGGTGTTTTTTTGTGCAAAAACTCCTTATTGGCTATTTTCCCTACCATAAGCCCTCAATGAATTGCATTGAATGGAATGGGAATTGAATGGGGCTATGGGGTGTTGTGCTAATTCGCTTATTTCCATCGAAAGAAGTAGTAAACTGTGCCGCTTGGGATATTATTTACATTATGAAGAGAGGATATATACAAAGAAATAATAATTTTGACCGATGGAAATAAGCAAATTAGCACAACACCCCATAGCCCCATTCAATTCAATGCAATTCATTTAGGGCTTATGGTAGGGGAAATAGCCAATAAGGAGCTTTTGCACAAAATAACACCTGGACCCCTTTGGTGGGGACGTAACAACTACAAAGAAAGGTAAGAAAGCCTTTTAGTATGGAATTCTCCTTTAACCCATTCTGAACGGGAACCCATTTTGGTGTTAGCATCATGTTATGCTTTAGCTATTGAAAAATAGCAGATCTACAAGCTCATAGCGCGCCACCGAGTGGCACGCTACGAGCTTGTAGGTCTGCTACTTTTTGAAAAATCGAAGAACGACTGACATTTTTAGAATCTGATCTCAGGTCAGAATGGGTTAATCAGACCAGTGTGTGTCCAGTGGAAACCTCGTATGAATCTGATCTCAGGTCAGAATGGGTTAACCCCCTATTTATCTTACTGTTATGTTAACAAGTAGCGACGCAATGCATCGCATTCTCGTATAGGTATAACATTTGTGCGCAACTGTCATCCCTGTCCATATCGCCCAGGCCAGGCAATATCGCCCAGGCCATATCAGGCCATATCGCCCAGGCCATATCAGTCCATATCGCCCAGGCCAGGCAATATCGCCCAGGCCATATCAGGCCATATCGCCCAGGCCAGGCAATATCGCCCAGGCCATATCGCCCAGGCCAGGCAATATCGCCCAGGCCATATCGCCCAGGCCAGGCAATATCGCCCAGGCCATATCAGGCCATATCGCCCAGGCCAGGCAATATCGCCCAGGCCATATCAGGCCATATCGCCCCTGGCCTACAGAATATTGATTCAAAGCAAACACAAAACTCACTGGAACCAGAGATGGACGGTGTGGAGGTGTTATTCTGGCTACTGGCCCTGCATGTGAAATACTGTACATATATAATCCTTGAATCATCATCATTATCATCATTAGTGCTGCACAATTAATAGAAAAGAAGATTGCGATCTAGATTCAGAACGACGAGACACCTTAGTATGCAATCTCATTTTGTGAAGAATATAGTGAAGAATCGTGCGGCGCAATTATCCTTTAGTTACTCTTGTGTTTTTGCTACAAGAGAGAGACTTTTAAGAGAGGTTTAAGTCAAGCGTTGATGTTGTCCGTTTAAAGTCACAGTAGTTGTTGGCTCATCCAGGTGCCACATTTTGAATGTAGTAAATGTTCAGCAACTACAGACTATAAAGACAATAAGCATTTTCATGGAGAAAAAAAGAGAGAATCGTGATCTCAATTCTTTAGAGGAAAATCAAGATAGATTTACATTAACCCATTTTGGGCTGTACGCACTATGTTATGCTTTAGCGATTGAAAAATAGCAGATCTACAAGCTCGTAGCGCGCCACCGAGTGGCGCGCTACGAGCTTGTAGGACTGCTATTTTTGACATGACGACTGACATAGAAACATAGCTTTTTCAGAACATTGTCAGGATTTAGAAGAATAGAATCGTTCCCAGGTCAAAATGGGTTAATTTGAGCAAGAGTCGTGTGGCACTAATCATCATGATCAGCTCATAAATATCCCAGCGACCCGTGAAGCAAAAACAGGGCCTGCATAACAAGACCATTCCTGTCACGGTGCGACTCAGGATATGTAGAACCCAATTGCAGAAACAGAGCAGGAGCAGAGAAGGTCAAATGTAGGTGATTTATTCTCCAAAACACAGGAACACAAGAGAACGCAGGAGAATACAAAGAACACTACAAGAACATAACTAGGACTGAACACTGTAACAACATCTATAATCAAGCAGGGAACATAAGGGACTGAGGGTTTAAAGGGATGTGACATTAAAAAAAAGGTTTTGGAATTGTTCTTGTTTTTTTTAGGTTTTCTAATCTCAATTGCACCCAAAAAACATGAACTTTTAACATTCAGTAGATTTTCTGTGATCTGGGGTTTTCTGGCTCAAACAGGTGCTCTGATTTGCCGGCAGTAAGTGACATCACTTACTGCAAATCCCATATATGTCAATGGGATTTGCCAGCAGATGTCACTGTTTTCACTGTGTTGCCTGTTTTCATTGTAGCTCAAAAGGCCCAAAAAACCCCAAAGAAAACTTCAGACCACAGAAAATCCACTGAATGTTCAAAGTTCAGGTTTTTTGGGTGTAATTGAGGTCATAAAACCTAAAAGAAAAAAGAAAAATAAAAATAAATGAAAATGAATGTCATAAAACCTTTAAGTAGACACAGGGATCACAAAACACAGGTGAACAGAACAAACAATCAACACAGGGATTGGCTGGGAGACTAACAGGACACTAACAGGTGGAGAAAACTATAGTAATCACAGGAAGGTGAGACAAGACAGGCAAACACAACTAGGCAGAACAGGAAACACTAGGGCAACACTACATAATAAAAGTGTACAACAGACTGATATCGTGACAATTCATGCTTTGGGTTTGGGGGGACTTTTGCAAAAACGGAATGTACGACAAATGTGAAAGCCGACATAATAAACTGGAGAGAGAGAGAGAGGAGAGGACGACGCGGGGGGGGGGGGGATATATGAACTCTCAGAACACGATGATGCGAGTGTGATTTCACGCTAGAGACACGCAACGGGGCGACCCCTATTTACAGGAGATTTGGCAATTACAGCCCCTTTCCTCCTTTTGCCGGCTCCGACCCCCTCCCCCTCCCCCCATCCTCTGGGAGCGGAGCGTCCACGCATGCACGCACGCACACACACACACACACACACACACACACACACACACACACACACACACACACACACACACACACACACACACACACACACACACACACACACACACACACACACACACACACACACACACACACACACACACACACACACACACACACACACACACACACACGCACGCACACACACGCACACACACACACCCCGGCCCAGTACAGGCCCAGACATATATACACACAGGCAGCCTGCTCAGGGATCTGGGGACCGTATGTGGGATGGGAGCACTGGGAACGCTGTGGAACTCTAGCGTGTATTTATTCTTTACATTTCGGAACGGTGCTGCCTGTCGGGGGTTGGAAACCGCGTATATGTCCCAAAAACGTCTTACTTATCATGACATGAAGAAGAAAATATGAATAAATAAAAGAACCCAGTGTTTCCAATGGATCTAAAAGGTAGAGTTGTCTATACCATGAAGCGATCTTCGTTCCTATATACTCTCAGCTATATGTGACCAGATTTGACTGAGAGACTGCCATCGCGCACATTCCAGCTTTTCACTTTTTTTTTAAATGAGTTAATAGCACATACTCTTCACATACTAGATCATGTCTGAAATAAGTGTCAAAGCTGAAATTTACATGTAAATATGAAATAAATGCTTAAACATGTAGCTAGGTGTAATGTTAGAGACCACAGAAGACATGTAAATATGAAATAAATGCTTAAACATGTAGCTAGGTGTAATGTTAGAGACCACAGAAGACATGTAAATATGAAATAAATGCTTAAACATGTAGCTAGGTGTAATGTTAGAGACCACAGAAGACATGTAAATATGAAATAAATGCTTAAACATGTAGCTATGGTGTAATGTTAGAGACCACAGAAGTGAACCTTTCAAGCCTGTTTTCTCAACTCGCTGTTTCTCTGCCAGACATTACTCTATAAGCCATATCTCCAAAACTGGTGGGTCAAACTGAACAACCAATATGTCAATTTGAAGCTATCATTCCCTGCTTTGATATGAAATGAAAAAAAACAAAAAAATCAGTCTCCCAGTGAAATGTGGTCACATATGGTCATGATGAAGCGTGCAGGGGGGGGTCATGACCGAAAGACATTTCAGCACCGCTGCTCCTTCACTCGGAAAAGGAGCCAGCTGTTTTCGGTGAAGAGATTTGGAGGAGAGAGAGGGCGACAAAAGGAGGGGGGGGGGGGGGGGGGGGGGGGGGGCGGGCCAAGCATAGACCCCTGGAGCGACTCCGGTCAACTTAAGTAATGGGTTTAAAGTGCTTAACCCATTCTGAATGGGAACCCCTTTTGGTATTTTAACTAAGCATTATGTTATACTTCAGCTATTGAAAAAATAGCAGATCTACAAGCTCATAGAGCTACAAGCTTGTATAGGTCTGCTATTTTTGAAGAATCTTGAAAATGTGTCGCAAATCCTTGACTTTATATTCTTTCAGAGCAAACGTTTTTTAACTCAAGTCTTTGCTTCTGAGGGGTTTCCTGGAATGACATATTTTTTCAGATGGGGGGGTCGGTGGCCAATTACATATCATTTTTGGGGTCCTTGACATGAAATATTGAGCTCCACTGACATAGAAACATGAGGTATTTCAGAAAACTGTCAGGATTTAGAAGACATGGCCTAAAACAGGTTAAGGTGGTTCATGGGCATCTATGCCTCCTTTAGCGTCTCCATACTGGGAGTCTCACTGAGAGAAGACGACCCCCTGGTAGACCAAGGACCACATGGGGGGGATTACATCTCCGCACTGGCCTTGGAAGGCCTCGGGATCGCCCTCACGGCCAAGCTACACCAGGCTTTTCTCGCGCGTTTACTCTAAACGCGCGGACCGTGCGTGCGTACGCCAAATGCCCCGCGGCTACATCGATATCTGTCAGACGCGCGGCAGGTTTGTGCGGGACCTTCCGGGAGGATATATAGATAGGCGCGCATGGGGGCATTATAGGCACGTAATAAATTTAGAACCGATCCTATTTTTAGAGCACGTGTAGGATGGCCCGCGGTATCTGTGCGTCTGGTGTAGCTGGTATCATTGACATATATTGGTCCTATCCAAACGCACTGTACGCGCGCAGTAAACGCATACGCACGCGCGCAGAATTGCCTGCTGTAGCTTGGCCGAGGAAGTGGCTGATGTCGATCGGGGGAAATTGGAAGTCTGGAGCTGTGTGGAACTGTTGCCTCCTGACTGCGACCACGATTCTGGATAAGCGGTTAACACTTATAGGACGCTAATGACTTGTATACGCGTCCTCTCATTAAAGAAAAATCACACCCTTGTGAACTCTCTCTCTCTCTCTCATTAGCAGGCAACAGTGCAGCACTATTCCTCTCTCTGTTTCTGGCACAACAGCGCCCCTACTGGTACTCATAGTCATATACTGGTGCTCATTAACCAACACATGGGTGAACACGGACACACGGACATTGCTGTTCCTTTGAGTGGTCGCACCACTCAAAGACGCGGCGGGGTGCCTGGGTCCTCCACACATCCACACACATATATACCAGTCTGAACTGGACCACACATCCACACACATATATACCAGTCTGAACTGGACCACACATCCACACACATATATACCAGTCTGAACTGGACCACACATCCACACACATATATACCAGTCTGAACTGGAACACACATCCACACACATATATACCAGTCTGAACTGGAACACACATCCACACACATATATACCAGTCTGAACTGGAACACACATCCACACACATATATACCAGTCTGAACTGGAACACACATCCACACACATATATACCAGTCTGAACTGGACCACACATCCACACACATATATACCAGTCTGAACTGGACCACACATCCACACACATATATACCAGTCTGAACTGGAGGGGGGGAACAAAAGGAGGGGGGCCAAGCATAGACCCCTGAGGGACTCCGGTCAAGTTAACTATAGGGTTTAGTTTAGTTTTTCTCTGACATGGATGTAACAGTATTTCTTGTGAATATATCACAGTCCGCCACCAATCATATATATATGCTTATGGCCCATTAATCATCCCGAGGCCTGTCTAAATTGTTTGGGTTTTTAAGTTTTTATTTATTTATTTTCTTTTTTTTAAACCACAAATGTAAAATTACAGGCCATATCTTTGGAATTTGGTGAGTGGAAACAAAATGGTTGATTTGCTACAGTGGAAGAGAGGATTCTTACAACATTAAGGACCACAGTGGGAACCCTCTGGCTTTCTGTGTTATCCTTTTAGCAGCAGTTTTTCCAACAGCCTGCGGTTCCGTGGACCACTGGTGGTCCGTGAAGGTATTGCATGTGGTCCCTTACCCCAGTGTTTCCCAACCTTTTTTGTCCCAGGTAACACTTTTCATAGCCTAAAACTCTCGGGGAACACCTAGGGGGGGGAGGGGGGGGGGGGGGTGTATATATATATATATATAAAATATACATATATATTAAATATATATATATTATAGTAAAAGTAGATATATACGTAAAAGTAATATAATAAAATAAAAACACACATGACAGCACTCATCAAATAACGAGAATGAAAAGGACAGAGACAGTGCCTCAGTTTCAAAAGATTGCTCATATATGCAATGTGAAATGCCATCCTTTTCCTTGTCTTTATTATGGGCCAACTTGTGAAAGCTGCATGCTTTTATTGTGAAGGGTCTCAGTTCTCACAGCCTGCTTATTTTCACGTGCTGAAAATAGCTGATCGACAAGCTCACAACGCGTTGCGTCCGCAACGCGTTGTGAGCTTGTAGATCAGCCATTTTCAGCACGCAAGCATAACACGTGTACGACGAAGAATAAATCAGGCATCATTGCGCTTCTGTGGTCACTGTGGAGGGAGGGAGATATATTTTGTTGGCCGAACGAGGCGATCATGTTTGGACATCTATGGACAGCTATTTTTCGTGGCACATCATGTTTAATCACAACAACGTCACGTTTACTTTACGTGTTTGGGTCGGGACTACGAGAATCTAAATGTTTGGGCTAGGTCGGGACATGTAGGACTGTATGTGTCTGCTGTCTACGTGCATGTGGCTGCGCTCTGCGCGCTCCAGTCTTTCTGGAGGGAGCGAAATGTAGCCTCTTCTGCATGCATCTAAGCATTAACATTTCAATGGCCGAGGGTCTATTGTTCCGTGTTGATGTTATCGCACGTCTAATGGTTAGACGTGTGACAACAACGACGCAATCACGCAACAATAAGAAGCCTGCAGCCCAGTAGCTATAATATTGCTTTCGGGGGAGAGTTAGTGTGCCGCCTGATTTGACAGAAAGTAACACTATAACTTAATTTCAGTCAAATTACGCGGAGCACTTGGACACATCAAACGGAGCACCAAAGCTCCGCGACACACAGGTTGGGAAACACTGCCTTACCCAATGCCATTTAGGCCTGATGTCGACATTCAAAAACATGACTTCTAATGACAGTTTTGTGAAATACCTCATGTTTCTGTATCAGTGGTTCTCCATATTTCATGTCAGGGTAAGGACCCCTCATTCCCTGAAGAAGGCAACTCTGTTTGCCGAAACGTTGGACATAAAAACTTGCATCGTGACTACGAGCTGTGCGACCTCTCCTCTTTCCAGTCAATTTTATCTCCCGTGGTCAGCACCTCTTTACTACTGGTGTGCGCTCCAACCTCCTTGTTTGAAGGTAAGGACCCCAAAAATGTTATGTAATCGGCCACCGACCCCCATCTGAAAATATGTTGTTCCAGTGACCTCCCCCGGAAGCAAAGATTTGAGTTAAAAACGCTCGCTCTGAAAGAATATATATTCAAAGATTCACACCACATTTTCGCGATTTTTCAAAAATAGCAGACCTGTATACAAGCTCGTAGCGCCGTGCTATGAGCTTGTAGATTTGCTATTTTTCAATAGCTAAAGTATAACATAATCCTTAAAACACCAAAAGGGGTTCCTGCCCGAAACGGGTTAGTAATAGGATTTGTTATTTATTTTTTTATTTTTTCTTTCCACTTAGTTGAGAAACTGTGAAGTGGTGACCTGGCAACCTACAAGTTGGAGGTCAAGGAATTCTACAGAACATTATTATTAGTAGTCCATACACATGGGATGCATAGCAGGTTTTAAGTCTAAGTCAGGGTGGTGGTCCCTCGTTCACCATCAGTTGAGAAGGGAGCGTACCCATGTTCCCCAGGTTCTATGTCCCCCACCATGCAGAGAAGGGAGCGTACCCATGTTCCCCAGGTTCTATGTCCCCCACCATGCAGAGAAGGGAGCGTACCCATGTTCCCCAGGTTCTATGTCCCCCACCATGCAGAGAAGGGAGCGTACCCATGTTCCCCAGGTTCTATGTCCCCCACCATGCAGAAAAGGTGCTTTGTTCCCCACTTAGGGCCCATTCATACTCCTATTTTACCGCTGTTTCGGCGCTGTAGAGCCGAAATGATTTCGGCTCGTCAGAAATGTTCAGTAGCACCGAAGAGACGACTTTGACGGTACCCCCCCCCCCCCCCCCCCCGAACCTCAAATGACGTCACATTGTAGGCTCTACAGAGCCAAATGACGTCACATTGTAGGCTCCACAGAGCCAAATGACGTCACATTGTAGGCTCTGCAGAGCCAAATGACGTCACATTGTAGGCTCTACAGAGCCAAATGACGTCACATTGTAGGCTCTACAGAGCCAAATGACGTCACATTGTAGTCTCTGCAGAGCCAAATGACGTCACATTGTAGGCTCTACAGAGCCAAATGACGTCACATTGTAGGCTCTACAGAGCCAAATGACGTCACACTGTAGGCTCTACAGAGCCAAATGACGTCACACTGTAGGCTCTACAGAGCCAAATGACGTCACATTGTAGGCTCTACAGAGCCAAATGACGTCACGTTGTAGGCTCTACAGAGCCAAATGACGTCACATTGTAGGCTCTACAGAGCCAAATGACGTCACATTGTAGGCTCTGCAGAGCCAAATGACGTCACATTGTAGTCTCTGCAGAGCCAAATGACGTCACATTGTAGGCTCTACAGAGCCAAATGACGTCACATTGTAGGCTCTACAGAGCCAAATGACGTCACATTGTAGGCTCTACAGAGCCAAATTACGTCACATTGTAGGCTCCACAGAGCCAAATGACGTCACATTGTAGGCTCTACAGAGCCAAATGACGTCACATTGTAGCCTCTACAGAGCCAAATGACGTCACATTGTAGGCTCTACAGAGCCGAACCCACTTTTATTCGTCTCTAAAATAGGAGTATGAATCGGCCCTAAGGATAAACCTAAACCTAAACCAGGAACCCAACCCAGTAATTGTATTAATTCTAGTAAGACTAAAAGTCTTAGTGTTGCTTTTAGTAGCAAATTCTGATTTAAGCTCAGTCTTTGAACAATCCATTGAACTTTAGGCCTGCCTTAGGCTACTTAAACTATCTAGTCTTAGCCAAGTAAAAATGAACACTGGCATAAAATAAACTAAAACATAATTGCTCAGACTCTTCAACAAAGATTGCAAGAACAAACATTATTTGTTCTGTACATAGAATTGTATAGTACAAAACACTGAAGTCCTTAAACCAGAAACCTAACGCTAACCCTAAAGCCTAAGGTAAGTGGGGAACATAGAACCTGGGGAACATAGAACCTGGGGAACATAGAACCTGGGGAACATAGAACCTGGGGAACATAGGGATGACCCAGTTGAAAACCCCTGCTTTTAGCATAACCTTTGACTGTGCCACATTTTTTGTATTTTACCAGTTTTTCATGTGTCTATGAGGTGACAGTACTTCATTAGACACCCTGGAGTCTACTGTATGTGTCTATGAGGTGACAGTACTTCATTAAGACACCCTGGAGTCATTTTTATGTGCAATGGTGTAATAACTTTGTATTTAGGGTTTCTTCCTGGAGGCTGAACCCTTGACAGTCAAACGGGCCAATGAAGTAAACAGTAATATAGTGACGTCACACTATCAGCCCCTCCCCTAACCCCCTCCCCCTTTATCATACAACTACAGCTGTGGGTGTGGCTGTAGGCAAACCAGGCATACTTAATTAACTTGTGGGCGTGTCCACATAAAAGCATGATTTTAATAAATACTGTACACTTTTTGGAAAAAGTTCTTCCCCCTTATATTGTAATAATACCTGGTGATCACGTTTTAGGGTGGGAAAAAATCGTGGCACTCCATCTTTAATAAACTATGAAATGGCTCTGTATTCTGATAGTATCCACATTGCTACAGTAAGCTCTTTAGTAAACAGAAAATGCAATTTCAGGTCAGGGGATTCCCCAATTGTACATGCAATTATAGGAGAGAGCTGAACTTCTACTGTTGTTTAATGTTATTTTCTTTTGACTAAAGAGCTCGACAGAATCCTGTTACTGAACAAACACTCTATAATATATATAGCAATGATGACTATCGGAAACTTTTGAACATTTTAGCAATCATACAAAATGAGTTATGTGTTATTTCCTTCATATATTGAACCCAATGACAGCTCACTGTCTGGAGTATACAACCGACAGCTAGCTTTATAATAACTGGAAGACACAAAAGTCTCAGGAAAAACACCACCGTGTGGACCTGTTGGCAAGCCTGACACAGCACATAGCATTAGCACGTGCTACATGTGTGCACACCAGCTCAGTGGCCTTGTGGTTAGAGTGTCCGCCCTGAGACTGCGAGGTCGGGGTTCGATCCCCGGCCGGGTCATACCAAGACTCTAAAAAATGGGACCCAATGCCTCCCTGCTTGACACTCAGCATCAAGGGTTGGATTGGGGGTAAGTCCCTGCGACATACTAGCGTCATGTCCAGGGGGGGTACTTGTACATCAAGCTGCCTCACGCTACAGAAACAGGAGATAGGCTCCTGCCCTGTGGGCCTCATGGCTCGGCAAGGCTACTTATACGTGTGCACTCTTGAACCCATGTGAACCGTATTGCACATCATATTATTTTACAATTTCCTGGTGGCTCTATATATCTTCCTATAAATCACACTGCGATCCGGTAAGCAAAACAAGTTTTCGCTCATCGCTGCACCTTAGCCCATTTTGTCGATTAAAATTTTTTTTTTTCTGAAAACCCCATGTTTCTATGTCAGTGGGTGCTCAACCTTTTTCATGTCAAGGACCCCCAGAATTATCTGTATTTGGCCACAGACCCCCATTTGAAAATATGTTGTTCCAGATTTGCGCCACATTTCACAACTTTTCAAAAATAGCAGACCTACAAGCTTGTGGCGCACTATGAGCTTGTAGATCTGCTCTTTTTCAATGGCTAAAGTAGAACATAATGCTTAAAACACCAACAGGGGTTCCCGTCCAAAATGGGTTATGGCAAAAACAACAGAACTAGGAACAACTGAATAGACATATGCCTTGCAATGTGTCAGTGAAACTGGGTCACGAAGCAAAAGATCCAACAACAGCTTTAGCTGGTCGTAAAAAATAAATAAAACACTCGCTATGTTGACACGTAAAGTACACAAGCATGTGTTGCCAGATCTCGCGAGACAAATAACTGACCAGATCTATGAAAAACAAGCCCCAAAGAAACGACTATATGTCAGATATTTGAAGGTTAATTTGGGGATGGGAAGGGGGGGGGGGGGGGGAGATAAAGGCAGCTAAATGACGGAGATGAACCAGATGCACCCTAATTATCCCATTCTGACCTGAGATCAGATGCTAAAAATGTCTTCTACGTCAGTCGCTCTTCGATTTTTCAAAAATAGCAGACCTACAAGCTCGTAGCGCGCCACTCAAGCTTGTAGATCTGCTATTTTTAAATAGCTAAAGCACGTCATGATGCTAACACCAAAATGGGTTCCTGCCTAAAATGGGTTAAATCTTGAACTATTGAGAGTGTAAAATGAACAATTTTAACATTCTCAATTGTGTAGCATTACTTAATTTACAAGAAGTCACACAATTCAGAGAATGTAAAATAATTCTTATTTTATTTTATTTTTTTATGCCACGATTTTGTAACCCATTTTTCACCCGTGTGTCAATTATCTAATGTGATCCTGGGCTCTACACACCCTCCACCAACCTAGTCCCCATATATGGGGGACAAGGAGAGACTAACCTAGTCCCCATATATGGGGGACCAGGGGAGAGCAACGGACTTGAACTCATGCTTCCTTCATGCCTGAGTGTCCAAGTTGCTCCTTTACACCTGACAGGGGGGAGTTTCCCTGGTTGGACGTAGCCCGTGGAAGGAACACGTTATTCCAACCAGTTCCTTTCCCCTCCATCAGGCGCCCCGGCTGGCCAGGGGGAGGCAGTTTAGTGACCAGGATTACTGCATGTTTTTCGTGAGGGTACCTACCCTAGGGGACACGGGGAGAACATGTGAGGGTACCTACCCTAGGGGACACGGGGAGAACATGTGAGGGTACCTACCCTAGGGGACACGCGGAGAACATGTGAGGGTACCTACCCTAGGGGACACGGGGAGAACATGTGAGGGTACCTACCCTAGGGGACACGGGGAGAACATGTGAGGGTACCTACCCTAGGGACACGGGGAGAACATGTGAGGGTACCTACCCTAGGGGGACATGGGGAGAAACATGCAAACTCCACACAGAAAGGACCTTTCACCAAACCCGCCTTCGGGTATGGGCACTGATGATGCGGAGGAGGAAACACGCCGCCAGCACCCACAGCGTCCCGAGCGGGAATCGAACCCAGGACACCTTCTAGCTGTGAGGCGACACTACCAACTGTGCCACGTGCCCTCTTATTTTGATCAACATTTGCCTGTTATCTACACTAACGGTATATCAACATCAACACAATCAACACAGCATGGTATCACAACACAGCATGGTATCCAACGACAACAACATGTCCCTTGGTTTTGGGTCTGAGAGGCTACAGTAAATGTCATCAAACGGTGCTCCGTGGCTTAAATGGGTCTGAGAGGCTACAGTAAATGTCATCAACAGGTGCTCCGTGACTTAAATGGGTCTGAGAGTCTACAGTAAATGTCATCAAACGGTGCTCTGGTGGCTTAAATGGGTCTGAGAGGCTAAATGTCATCAAACGGTGCTCCGTGCTTAAATGGGTCTGAGAGGCTAAATGTCATCAAACGGTGCTCTGTGGCTTAAATGGGTCTGAGAGGCTAAATGTCGTCAAACGGTGGTCCGTGGCTTAAATGGGTCTGAGAGGCTAAATGTCATCAAACGGTGCTCCGTGGCTTAAATTCATAATTACAACAAATAATCACACCCGTGTGAAGTGAGGAGCGCTCTTATCATCGTTCATCACCATCTCATTCGGGCCAATCACAACGTGCGTTCACCTCGTCATCAATGTCTGTCTGTGTGTACACAAACACTCAAAGTTCACCTTCGTCCTCAATGTCTGTCTGTGTGTACACAACACTCAAAATCCTCCATTCATTGTCAATGGCATTTAACCTTATTAAATATATTCTTCCAGAGCGAACGTTTTTAACTCAGATCTTTGCTCCTGGGGGGGGGGGGGGGGGGGACAATATATTTTCAGATGGGGATCGGCGGCCATTACATATATTTGTGGGGGTCCTTTTCCATGAAAATGTTTGAGAATGACTGACATAGAAACATAGGGTTTTTCAGAAAACGGTCAGGATTTAGAAGACATTTTGGTCTCAGGTCAAAATGGGTTAATGCTTGTGTTGGGACAAACGTTAACTAAAAGCTGGACACATATAGGATAACAACAAGCACATTATAAGTCTCCACATACGTGATTGATTTTGGCTTTTTTTCCCCATGGTTGCTGCAACACTGCATACATATATATATATATATAGGCTATATAGGCCTGTATACACCAGATCCAATGACTCTACTATGCAAGCGAGTGCTTCTAATTAAGCTATACCTTCTGCCATGACACAGACAGACAGTTGTGTGCTCTGAGCCTCTGACTGCACTGCAGACTAGTGTGGGAGCTCCAGGCGACAGGGGGGGTATCAATAACAGAGTTACTACAGCGCCCTCCCCCCACGCCCATATTAGGTGGTGCCTGAACCCGAGGCTGCGCGGCCATGTCCAAAGTCTCTCTCTCTCTCTCTCTCTCTCTCTCTCTCTCTCTCTCGTCTCACCTGGTTTGGAATGCCACGAGCAGCCGCGGGTCCAGGATGTTTTCCTCTGGTTCCCATGTGTTGTATCTGTATGGGGTGATGGTGGTATACATGTTAACCAATTCTGACCTGAGATCAGATTCATACGAGGTTTCCACTGGGACACACACTGGTCTGATTATAACCCATTCTGACCTGAGATCAGATTCTATAAAAATGTCAGTCGCTCTTCGATTTTTAAATAGCTAAAGCACGACATGATGCCAACACCAAAATGGGTTCCCGTTCAGAATGGCTTAATGTACATGTTAAAGGTATATTCAGTGATTTCACTTAATTCAAATATCACTTATTTTTTTTTTGTTTTGTTGTGATAATCCTCTCTACTATAGAGTGTGCTGTGACCATATTAAGGAGTTCCTCCCTGTCCCAGTTAACCCCATGGGGGTCAAAAAACCTTAGGTTCGTTTTTGGCTCTCTATCCTGATTGGACGAAAGGCTTTGGGTCCCACAGCCAAAAACGAAACCTCAGGTTTTTGAGTGAACGTATATGCAAAGTATGTGACAGTTTTAAGGCACTGTGTAGACTTTATGTAGACTTGCGTGCGTAAAACTATAGCCTACACTGTAGGCTATAGTTTTACGCACGCAAGTCTACATAAAAACATCCAAAATGCGCCCCATAGTCCATACATATATATATATATATATATATATATATATATATATAGCTGGCTCGAGTCGCGCGTTTTTCTGCAGCGATCAGACGCATTGATGACATTACAATGCAATGGATAATATCATCAACCATTCAAATCGCATGCAGGAAGGAAGGGAGACACAGTTCCAAAATACAACAGCGAATCACAGCGAATGGAAACCAAATAGGTATAATGACATGTCACATAAGAGGGAGGCTCTCTCTCTCTCTCTTGCACAGACTGCAATATGGACCAACAGCTCTTCTTATTCCCTTTTTAGCCTACAGTCGGCCATTTTAGCACCGCTGTCTCATATTATAAATTCGCTGGCAAGAATGAAGAGGCAGCAGCGATAATTAAAACGGGATTATATCAACGCTGCATGTCTGTCTCTCTCTCTCTCTCTCTCTCTCTCCTTTCCTTCCTTGTTCGCATACATTAGTGAAGGCATCCACCGTGCACTGCCTGGATGAGAGGACGTGACACACGCTCTCACACACACACACACACACACACACACACACACACACACACACACACACACACACACACACACACACACACACACACACGCACACTTTGGTGCGCGCGCAATACTAGCATGCATGCATGCATGATGCATGCGTTGCAAAACGCGATTATTGACATCTGCAGGCTGCAGCGTTTCACGGCGGCGGCGGCGGTGGTAATAATAATGAAACAACAACCACCAAAGCATATATAAAAAAAAATTAAAAAATATGATGAAACACTTACTTGGGAGACCATCCTCTCCACTTGACCAGGTACTCGATCTTGCCCTGTTTGGGGGGGGGGGGGGGGGGGGGGGGGGGGTGAGTGGGGGGGGAGGGGAGGGGAGGGGGGGAGAATTCTGTGAGCGCCTATTAGAATCCGAGAAAAAATAAACAAAATATAACGGACCCGTCCTTGGACCCCCCCCCCCCTTTTTAAATTCCAACGCTTTACGATTTTCAAAAATAGCAGACCTACAAGCTCATAGCGCGCCACTCGGTGGCGCGCTATGAGCTTGTAGATCTGCTATTTTTCAAAAGCTAAAGTATAACATGATAAAATTCCAACGCTTTAATAGGCTGCCTCAGCCTGCTCCACCGTTACTGTGCAAAGCAAAGCAAGCAAAAAGGATGTCGCAGTTTTGCTTTCAAAAAAACCCCAGAGCCTACAGATCTACAAGATCACAACAACCCGACGGCAACAACAAGGTTCACTGCAGCGGTCTTGTAGATCGGTCCTTGTTTTTTCCTCCTTTTTTTTGACAAGCGGAAAAGAAAACGTCCGTCCGTCCGTCCGTCCGTCCGTCCGTCCGTCCGTCGTAACGCGATGCATGCACCATGCACCGTTTGACGTTTTTATTTTGTAATACCTTCCGAATGCGTTTCTTCTCGATGCCCTCCCACGGCGAACACATGCTCCCCGGCGGCAGGCAGCTCCATGGCGGGCTGAGAGGTAGAGTCAGGCGGCTCTGGATGCTACCTTCAGCTCGCTATATCCTCCTATCGACACACACACACACTCCACTCCGGCTTGGTACTTTTCAGTTGTGTGTGTGTGTGTGTGTGTGTGTGTGTGGTGTATGAAAACCAAACTGTATTCCCTCCTCTCTCTCTCTCTCTCTCTCCTCTCTCTCTCTCTCTCTCCTCTTTCGCACACACTCTCTCTCTCAAGGTCCTCCCGGCCGCAGTAAAAAAAAAAAAGCTAGATGATAGAGAGACATCCATCCACACACACACACGGAGTGAGAGAGAGAGAGAGAGAGAGAGAGAGAGAGAGAGGAGCGAGCAGATCATGC
>NC_139708.1:38053111-38085611 GCF_964188405.1 Protomyctophum parallelum
AGACATGAAACGCCTGCGGGGGGCGGGGGGGGGGGGGGGGGGGGTCACACATGTTTACACTTTTCCATCCTGTCAGTCAGCGTGTCTGGTATATATAGTGCTTCCTCTTTATCAGTGACACAGCTGACAAACCATGGGCTGACTCCCACACACACACGCAGGGCACGCACGCGCGCGCTCACGCACATGCACGCCTTTTTTGCAGATATGTCCTGGTTAATGATTCCCGACGCGGTTACTGCAGCGGTCTATAGCTACACATAGAGCAGCAGAGCTATGTAAAAGAGCCCTGCCTGCATGCAGGTGCAGGGCGGCGGTGGCTCAGTGGCCGGATGGTAACCGTATAAGGTTGCCTGTTCGAACCCTGTGTCCTTGAGCAAGACACTGAACCCCTAATTGTTCCACGACGATGTGCTGGTCGGTGCCTTGCATGGTTTCCGCTGCCATATCGGTGTATGAATGTTTGTGTGAATGGGTGAATGTAATGCACAATCTCTGTAAAGCGCCTTGGATATAAAGGCGCCATATAAATGCACCATTTAGGTGGGAACACAGTATAGGAGAGACAGGGAAGCCATTTGAACACCTGGTCTTCTTCAGGTGTTCAAATGGCACCGAGTGGCGCGCTACGAGCTTGTATGGTCTGCAATTTTTGAAAAATCGTGAAAATGTGGCGCAAATCTTTGAATGTCATTATTTTGGAGCGAACATTTTTAACTCAAATCTTTGCTTCTGGGGGGGGGGGGGGGGGGGGGGGGGGGGGGGGGGTTCCTGGAACAAGATATTTTCAGATGGGGGTGGGTGGCCAAATACAGTACATACAAATGTCCTTTGTATATTTGTAGAATCGTCTAAATGGGTTAAGTAACAGTACTCAAGTAAAATGTACGTATAGGTACAGTATGCTGTCTCGTCAAGGGAAAGGCTCAGTCTGTTCAGGACTACTGTATACGCTGAAGGGTGGCAGATTCCAACAACCGTAGAAGATGGGAATATAAATCTGCACTCTCAGTAATAGTAGGAGTCTCGTTTAATAATGATATAGGATCCGCAGCCACAGTCAAACCAAACAAACCATTGTTTGGTTTGACTGCTGCTGCTGCTGCGGATCCTATCATTATTAAACAAGACTCCGATGACTACAACCGCAGAGTGCAGATGTTATATTCCCTTCTTTATTACCGTCTCTATGCCACCACAGATCTACAAGCTCACAACGCGTCACGCTGCGACGCGTCGTGGCTTGTAGGTCGGCTATTTTCAGCAAGTGGTAAAGACATAACAGTCTTTATGACGGCATCAAGGCCCGCCAAAATACATTTTGTTCGAGCTAAATCAACTGTAGATTTAGTCGACTAAAATCTCATGATATTTAGTCGTCTAGCCTAGACTAACGCTAAAACATTCCAGGTGACTAAAACGTGACTGAAACTAAATTAAAACTGTGACTAAAACTAAAATCAAAACGTACTGCCAAAAACAACACGTATGGGCTCCATGTTGTCACAGAGGCCTCTTTTGTCCATATATACGACGACTCTATCGATCAATAAATCAATCAATCAATCAATCAATCTTTATTTAACCCATTCTGACCTGAGATCAGATTCATAAGAGGTTTCCGCCGGACACACACTGGTCTGACGAACCCATTCTGACCTGAGATCAGATTCTAAAATGTCAGTCGTTCTTTGATTTTTTCAAAAATAGCAGACCTACAAGCTCGTATCGCGCCACTCGGTGGCGCGATATGAGCTTGTAGATCTGCTATTTTTAAATAGCTAAAGCACGACATGATGCCAACACCAAAATGGGTGCCCGTCAGAATGGATTAATAGCACATTTCAGACAACGAGTGCAGTTAAAAGTGCTTTACAGTAAAAAGTACAAAAAATATAACAAGAAAGAGCAAAACACAACAAGAGAGCATCAACTACAGTAATATCAAAAACAAAAGGAGCGACTAAAACAGCAAAAGGACATGCAATGATCTGTTGTTTTCACTTCTGTTATTATGAGTGTTCTTCAGTACTGTAGTACCACCTGGTATGGATGTTTGTCTGCAGCCCTAAAGTCACAACTGCTGCAACAACTGAACATTTGTTCAAAGATTGTTGGACAACAACTTCAGAAACTTTATACATCCACATATGATAACAGCATCCTAAGGTTAGCAAGGAATATCACCTCTAATAATAAGCATGTGTTGTATGGAGAATACAGGTTGCTACCTTCAGGAATGGAGATATGGTGTACCAGCATACAATAAGGTCAGACAGACTAAAGAGGTCCTTTGTCCACCAGTCGACCTTGAGGCTTAATCAGGAGTTGTAGTAGCCACAGGATAATCTAAGCGGTGGATATTGCTCATGTCTTTATGTATGTAAATTGTCTTGTTATTTGTGTTTTGTATGTGTTTCTGCATACTTGGCTTTCAGTGTGAACTGACAATAAAGTACTATATCATATCATAGGTATAAAAGCAATGCTAAAAAGGTGTGTTTTAAGATTTCGTTTAAAATGTCCACAGCTTCAGAGAACCGTGGACGCCTCTGCAGGCTGTTCCACAGCACAGGGGCATACAGTATAGCTAAAGACGGCTTCTCCTTATTTCTTTGGTCTCTGGAATGTCTAGGAGACCCGCACTAGATGATCTAAGGCAGTATAGTTCCCAAGCTTTTTCATGTCAAGGACCCCCAAATTGACACTAATTAGCCCGTGGACCCCCATTTGAAAAGATGAGCCAGGGACCCGGATAAAATAAGATTTTTATGTCTCTAAGCAGTGATTTTCAAACCGTTTAATTTCAAGGACCCCCAGTTTGACATGCATTAGTCTACGGACCCCCATTTCATAGCATTTCTATCTCTGACCCCCAATTTATATTGTAAAATCAATGCTAATTTAACTCTGAGAGCGTACAAATGGAACCAAATATTTGGTTCCATTTGTACGCTCTCAGAGTTACAGACCCATAAGGGTCCATTTGGTTATAAATGTTCATTTAGCTGGGTCCCCCCTGGAACTCCCTCAAGTACCCCTGGGGGTCCCCGGACCCCACTTTGGGAACCACTGAGGGAAAATAGACATTCAATGTTTTAAAAACAAGTAAAATAATTTTAAAATCGATTCTAAAATGTATAGGCAACCAATGCAGGGACTTTAAAATTGGTGTGCTCTGATACGTTTGGTCTTTGTCAGCATGCGGACAGCTGCGTTTCTTTTTTTAGGTAAGCCATGCAGACAGGAGAGCATTCATTACAATAGTAAAGCCTGCTGGTGATAAAACAGTGAATGGGTTTTTCTGTATCATTTTGGGACAGAAATGGTCGGACTTTGGCAACGTTTCTCAGATGGTAGAAGGATATTTTGGTGGTGTTTCTGATGTGTGCCTCCATGTCCAGGTCACTGTCAAAGGTAACACCAAGGTTTCTTACTTGGTCCTTTGGTGTGAAGTGCTCTTGATTTTAGGTATGCGGATAGTTTTTCCCTCTCTGCCTTTGCCGAGAGGGGAAAATATTGTGACAGTAAAATGTAATGTATAGTGTGTTGTTACTGTCTATTCTTTTAAAAAACCAAACTAGTTTTGATTGATTGATAATAAATAAACAATAAACAGTATACAGGGTTCAGTCAAGCACATTTGGTCACAAAGGTGCTTGTTAAAAGTGAACACTATGAAGTCGACTTTTGGGGGCGTGACCAGGTTGAGGGGCCTAGCATCGAAGTCTCTGCTATAATCATGAACCGCACACGCACACGCACATGCACACGCACATGCGCACGCACGCATGCATGCACGCGCACACGCACACATACACAATACATGCACATGCACATGCACATGCACATGCACATGCACATGCACATGCACATGCACATGCACATGCACATGCACATGCACAGGCACAGGCACAGGCACATGCACATGCACAGGCACAGGCACATGCACATGCACATGCACATGCACATGCTGCACGCATGCACGCACATACTTTCAAAACAAACAGTCCGCTGCATGAAGAAGTGTTTATAAGTGTGACACGGCGTATCATGTGTTTCCTTCATAAGCCACAGATTAACAGGAAGCTGTCACACCTTTCTGCAACTACAAGCTGTCAACACGCACGCACGCATGCACAGTCGCACACACAGTGGCGATGGTTTTGTCCTCTGCGTTAACTGTCAGTATACTTTCGTTTTCTTAGCATTGAACTTGCAGGCCTATCTTCCTGCAATCCATTTCTACTGCCAGTATATATGGCTGGCATTAACGTTTTGAGGCACTTGTCCTTTGGACAAGTATACATTTCCAATTCACTTGTCCGGGCACAAAAGTCAATTGTCCACAGACAGAATAACACGAGGTTTAACAGAATGCCGGATAACAATATTGATAACAATAAGGTGATTAGGAAAGCCATACAATGTTGGTGACTCTCTGAACTCTACTTTGGAGAAGAAATTAAAGTCTGATCTTTCCGACGAAAAGTTCGGTGGTCGGAGAGAGTATGGACTGCCCTTTAATGTCAAGCCGTGAGTCCCTTAACCTTTCTCTGTTGTATCCTAGTCTATAGGTCTATATTTTATTATTATTATTATTTATTATTATTATTATTATTATAGGGCAATGTCATCTGCATATAGTCGAGGTCAGTCATCCCGTTGGGCTGACGCCCGTTAGGACGGGATTATATTCTAGGAGTTTCTCCAAATTGCGCAAAAATTAACTATGGGGATCTAGGAGTGAAAGACATTTCAGTTGTTCTGGAAGCAGTGTTGTTTTTGGCAGCAAATTTCTATTTTAGTTCTAGTCATAGTCTTGAATAGTTTTCATTTAGTTTCAGTCACATTTTAGTCACCTGGAATGTCTTATAGTGTTAGTCTAGATTTAGTCAACTAAATGTCATAAGATTTCAGTCGACTAAATGCAGTTGATTTAGTCGAACAAAATGTATTTTGGCGGTGTCTTGATGCCGTCGTCACTTGCTGAAAATAGACGCCCACAACACGTCGCAGCGCGGCGCGTTGTGGGCTTGTAGATCTGCTATTGTCAGCATGCAACTAATTGTAAACTAATTGTAAACTAACTGTAAACAACTAATTGCAACTAGTAAAATGACGTATAGTGGATCTCTTGTCCACTAGTCCCTTCCTAACATTTTAGCCTAGTTTTTATTTGTTGAAAATTTGTCAGTATATTTAGTCTTAGTTTTAGTCACCATAGCTTAGTTTTCATTTAGTTTCCATTTAGTTTTTGTCAGTGGATAAAGGTAGTCGACGAACATTCTTCGTCTTAGTTTTAGTCGACGAAAACAACACTGGTTTTCCTGCCAGACGGTGCCACTGATGAGAATAATTCTGTGTGTAGTTCCTGGACCAGCAATTTGATTGATTGAAATATTTATTAACAGAATTACAGTACATTTCAAGCACAAACTCAATACAAAGACTGTTTACACTTGTTTACAAGAGGGTCCACCATGTTCAATTCATCAAAACATTTAGAGACGTACAACACTTCTTTATAGTCAAAGAACAGAACAGGATTTCATCATAAAAGAGGTAAAAAGGGAAAATAAACGTATACAGTGAGGGGAAAAGGGGGGGGGGGTGGGGGGGGCATGAAATATTGTTGTCGGGCAGAAACCTCGTATCTCTATATTTTAATGTATGTTTATAGGCTAAATTAATTCCCCGTTGACATATACTACACAAAAGCAGCAAAGGTATAGCCGATCTATAAAAGGTCTCAAAGTGTCTTGTGTAGAACTGTTATTGTAGAATTGGAATCCTGTAAATATAACAGTTTCATGGACATATGAGTTTTTCCCACCGGACTGAGGACACGACATGGAAATGAGCGCTTGTTGTTGTTGTTGTTATTGTTGTTGTCTTTTGTGAAAATCAATAAAGAGAACGCTGACAGAAAAATCTGTCGTCTCTGCTGCTCCCTCCTAGAAGAACAGATTCCTTTAGATCAGATCATCAGAGACAAACATCTCCTCATTAAAACCTTAGAATACTTTCTAAATCAGGTTATACACGCTGCGTGGCTTCAGTCGTTATTCAGCCTCCTTAACTCCATGGAATCCTCTTAGCAGCTGATCTGAGTGCTGTCGGCTACAAATACACTGTCTTCTTCTAAGACCTATAGGTCTGATCTGAGGTCTGTCGTCTATACACATGAGACGTAACCTCCTTTCACGAGCTCTTGGTTACAGAGCCGGGCTTCAAAGTGCTGCGGTTGTCGTAATCCCTCTTTGTTTTAGATTGCATTACATGCTCATCTGATGTGTTTTTAAAGGCTATTCTATGTGTTTTGATCATCATTATGTTATACGTTAAAGGAGAATTCCATACTAGAATTAAGGCTTTCTTATACCTTTATTTGTAGTGGTTACGTCCCCACCAAAGAGGTCCAGGTGTCATTTTGTGCAAAAGCGCATTATTGGCTATTTCTCCTACCATAAGCCCTAAATGAATTGCATTGAATTGAATTGAATTGAATGGGGGTTGTGCTAATTCGCTTATTTCCATTGCTCAATTGGTATACTGTATATCCTCTCTTCATAATGTAAATAATATCCCAAGCAAGCGACACACTTTACTACTTATTTCGATGAAAATAAGCGAATTAGCAGAAAAACCCAACCCCCATTGAGGGCTTATATTAGGGGAAATAATAATAATAATGCACTTTTGCACTCTTTGTTGGGGACGTAACAACTACAAATAAAGGTAAGAAAGCCTTCTAGCATGGAATTCTCCTTTAACATACAGTAAGACATTATCTGATATATAATGTATCTGAAGAGGGGTCCAGGCAGGGACCCGTAAATGCATGCATGGACCCTTTGGTATACCTTGCTCGAGTGCCGGAGTTTTCTTCAAAATAAGAGCGCTAGAGTGCCAGCAGATATAGATTTTACTCTGAAAAGCCCCATCTTCCGTTCCCTCCCAAAAACCAGTAGGCATAATGTTCCATTTTTACCTCGCGATGATCCGTTTGGTAAAAACCATGGATCGAGACTTCTCTGTAGATACGAGGCATTCTTTCCGAGCCGTAAACCAAGGACTGTCTAAAGAGGACGGGACGCGAAACATGCGCAGTTGAGACCAAGGAAGCTGAACGAGGAAGTGTTGGCTGCATAATAGTTTCTTTCCTTCCATGGAGCACCATGTGAGCAACATGGCGGCGCCCTTACGGTCTTCGCGTCCCGTCCTCTTTAGACAGTCCTTGCCGTAAACAAGGAAGTGAACGGCAGCGCACAATGTGCGGAACAGCAAGGAGCATGGTGGAGAAACAAACAAGAACAAATAGAAATCCGAATTTATAAAGCGCTATGACGTGTTTACACGTCCACTGGAACCAACGGTGGGATTAGATATGACGTTTGTGTACACGACGGTCTGAATGTGTTTTTAAACTGGTAGAAATGCAAGATTGTTCGCGGCCCCGGTTATAAAGACTCCAATAATCTATAGAAGAACTGAACCAGTTCTGGAACCAAAAAGTTCTTCTCCTGGAGATAAAGGAGAGCGTGTTGCTGCAGTAATGTATACCAAAGGCCTTTCCAAAGAGAAGACGGCCCAGGCTTTACAGAGATCACCCTGAAATGTCTCAGCGCGCTTTTTTTCTTTATCTATATGCGATGAGCTGCTTAAAAAGAACAATGCCATTCAGAGAGAGAGAGAGAGAGAGAGAGAGAGAGAGAGAGAGAGAGAGAGAGAGAGAGAGAGAGAGAGAGAGAGAGAGAGAGAGAGAGAGAGAGAGAGAGAGAGAGAGAGCGTATGGTGGAAAGCAGATCCTCTGGGAAATGATTAGAATATGAAATAATATGGAGAACGGATTCAAACACGCTGAACAAAGTGCTTTCAAAGTGTAATTATATTAAACGGGTGCAGTGAGTGAAACCATAGTGGTTTATTTGTCTCTCTGAAAATTGGCAAAGAAAATCAGTGGAATGAATTCAGCACAAGTTTTAGGGCATAATATGAAATTCATGATCAAGGTCAGATAAAAAAAAACGTTTAAACCTTCCTTTTTACCCCGGGGGAGGTTTGCTGCTGAGAACAGTCCTTTTCAGGAATGCCCTGCTTCACACATCAAACTGCACGCACACACGCACACACGCACGCACACTGGAGCAGTTTGGGGGCGGTTTGGTGCCTTCCTTGCTCAATTAAGGGAACTTCATCGGTTTTGGGGAGGGGTACGACGTGGTGACCATTCACTCCCCCACTCGGATCTTTTTCCATAGCGGTCTGGGGACTGATTAAACTATATGAATCAGAATGTGTGGTCAAAATCAACACTGCATAATACAGGCTTTTTATAGACTGCTTTTCTCCTCCGAAACTGTGGCACTGCACCAGTGTTGTTTTTGGCAGCACATTTCTATTTTAGTCGACTAAATCTACAGTATCGATTTAGTCGACCAAAATGCATTTTGGTGGGCCTTGATGCCATCGTAGTAATGACAGATTTGACACTTCGCGCTGCGACGCATTGTGAGCTTGTACATCGGCTATTTTCAGCATGCAGCCAAGTGTAAAATGACCTATACTGGATCTCTTGTCCACTAGTGCCTTAAATTCCTAAAAATGTTGTCTATAGTTTTTATTTGTTGACGAAAGCGTCCATAATATTTAGTCTTATAGTTTTAGTCATCATAGCTTAGTTTTCATTCACTTTCCAGTTCGTTTGTCAGTGAAAAAACGGTATAGTTTCAGTCGAGGAAAACAACACTGGCGCTGATGATGACAGGACAGGAGGCCCAGCTGGGAGGGGGCAGAATGGAGGGCCTGCTATATACCATTGTCATTAGGAGTCAGGATCTGCCTTCTGTGGGTTGTGTTTGGTGTTCCTGACTCTTACTTTGAAGTGCATTTGGGTCCTGCTTGAAAACCACCTCCTGACATTAGGAGTGACACGGATTGACAGGATCCTAAATGACTCCATTAATAAGAGGGTCAGCCCAGGCTATAGAAGGCTGCAGGTTGGGATATGGTTTGGACGTGTGCACACAGAGGGAGGGATGAGGAGGGGTTTACACGATGGGGGAATGTATAGGATGCTGAAGATGGAGCTGACAGGTGTTATACGCACCAATTAGTCTAGGGGTAAAGGGTACGCATAACATATGAAATTAGTCTAGGGGTAAAGGGTATATGCATAACATGCTTTTACTTGTGCTTCAGATATAAAAGTTACAGAGGTATACAAAAGTGTTGTTGTTAACCATTCTGGGCATGCAGGAACCCCTTTTGGTGTTTTAAGCATTATGTTACACTTTAGCTATTGAGAAATGGCAGATCTACAAGCTCACGAGCTTTGCTATTTTTTTTTAAAATCGAGAAAATGTGCACGGCGTAAAATCTTTGAATCCCTGGAACAACATATTTTCAGATGGGGGTCGGCGGCCAATTCCATATGATCTTGGGGGTCTTTGACATGAAAATGTTTGAGCACCACTGACATGGAAACATAGGGTTTTTCAGAAAACTGTCAGGATTTAGAAGACATTTAGTAGAATCGTTCCCAGGTCAAAATAAGTTAATATAAGAGGAGAAGAAGTTCATAATGTGGTGTAGTTTCCCGTGGCCAGACTGTTGCCTCCTGCAACTTTCAAATGCTTCCGTCACATATACACGTCTGGAGCAACGGAAGCTCTGACCGTGAGCCAGCGATAAAGCAGAAGTGAAGCCTCCTCCCCACTCCTGTTTCATCTTTACAGACGCAACGCACATTTATCCTGTATATAAATTAGGGCCGGGACTAATTGCGATTAATTTAGATTAATTAACTACAGAAAAATTAATCGCGATTAACTACAGATAAATTAATCGCACCTTTTTTTTCACCGCGGAACGTTTCTCACTGGGCGCTTTTCTATAGTACTGAAAACTGGAAATAATAAAAAGTCACCCCATTTTGTGTTGCCTAGAACTGGATGTCTGACAAAAAACAGTAACAATATGAAGTAAGTACAGCTTTGTGATGTCACTGAGATGTACTTGTTACTGTTACTAAATTTTTTTCAGACCTCCAGTTCTAGGAAACACAGAATGGGGTGACTTATTTCCACAAAACATTAAAAAAAAAGGTTTCTCGCTGTTCTCGGGTTGAATATTGATATGCGATTAAAATGCGATTAATCTAGATTAATTAACCGCAAAGCCTCTGATTAATTAGATTTTTTTTTAATCGAGTCCCAGCTCTAATATAAATCGATATCATCTAATCATATATATATAGCTGCTTAGCAGAAATGCATATTAAAATAATGACATTTAAAGATATTTCATAACATATAATTATATTTCTTGTCAACGTAAATGGCAGCTTCCTTATATGCTCAGTTTTCGGGAAGTGTTGTTCCAGACTCTTAACTATATATATATATATATATATATATATATATATATATATATATATATATATATAGCATTTGGAGATTGTGGCATAGTCGGACATACTATGGAGTGCCTGGAGTGACAGAGGACACGAGAAACCAGATGGAAACAGATGATCTCCCCCCTCCCCCCCCCCAATGGGAATTATATAGCCGAAAGAAGCTTGCTTGAAGACTGTGTTTCAACCCGAGTTATTGATCGAAGGGGATCAAGCATAAATGATTAGATGATGGGATTACGGACTTGGTCAGATGGCGAGCAGGGTGTGAAACGGAGCGCTCCCCTGGGGGTGCTCATGAAGGCCGCGGCGGCGGGGGTCAGGTCACATGATCGCCTCGTCTGCGTGACTGATGTCAGCTGCAGCGCTGCCGCGCGGGCAGGAAAACCCATATTAGGGGAAGCCGACTGTAACGGTGCAAGAGATGACTATTATGTCTTCATATACCCCAAACAACCAGGGCTGTGATTTATCTTACATTCTAAGACATTAAAGTCATAATATCAATGCATTTTGTGACACGATATTGTAACCCTTTTTTTTTTGGTGTTAATGATCTAATCATGGGCTCTACCACTCCCTCCGCCAACCTGGGGAGAGCAACGGACTGACCTCATGCTTCGGCTTAACACTGTTATAGGTGTCACAATAATTCCGGATTCTGGCTTGCGGTGGACATTTTAGTCAAAATATTATTTTTTTTCCCCACGGACGTACAAAATGAGTAGACAATATTATTACATCACCAGAAATTCATAAAGAGCCCTGAATGACCAGAACAGGTCTGTAACTCTGAGAGTGTATACATTTGTACACACTCTCAGAGTTACATTGTGGTCCTTGCAAATATATATATATATAAAGGGATTGTGACATTTTTTTTTTTTTTTTTTGAATTGTTCTTATTTTTTTTAGGTTTTCTAATCTCAATTGCACCCAAAAAACATGAACTTTTAACATTCAGTAGATTTTCTGTGATCTGGGGTTTTCTGGCTCAAACAGGTGCTCTGATTTGCCGGCAGTAAGTGACATCACTTACTGCAAATCCCATATATGTCAATGGGATTTGCCAGCAGATGTCACTGTTTCACTGTGTTGCCTGTTTTCATTGTAGCTCAAAAGGCCCAAAAAACCCCAAAGAAAACTTCAGACCACAGAAAACCCACTGAATGTTCAAAGTTCAGGTTTTTTGGGTGTAATTGAGGTCATAAAACCTAAAAGAAAAAAGAAAAATAAATGAAAATGAATGTCATAAAACCTTTAAAGCCATATAGTGCTATAGTGGACTGCTAACGTGCCACAATGTCGTATAGTAAATATGCGTCATATACATATTCTCAAGAAACCCTGGAGACTTGACATTCAGGAACTATGGCTCCTCAAAATGAAAACATTATAATGCTATAGTGTATAGGCTATAGTGAACTATGGCTCCTCAAAATGAAAACATTATAATGCTATAGTGTATAGGCTATAGTGAACTATGGCTCCTCAAAATGAAAACATTATAATGCTATAGTGTATAGGCTATAGTGAACTATGGCTCCTCAAAATGAAAACATTATAATGCTATAGTGTATAGGCTATAGTGAACTATGGCTCCTCAAAATGAAAACATTATAATGCTATAGTGTATAGGCTATAGTGAACTATGGCTCCTCAAAATAAAAACATTATAATGCTATAGTGTATAGGCTATAGTGAACTATGGCTCCTCAAAATAAAAACATTATAATGCTATAGTGTATAGGCTATAGTGAACTATGGCTCCTCAAAATGAAAACATTATAATGCTATAGTGTATAGGCTATAGTGAACTATGGCTCCTCAAAATAAAAACATTATAATGCTATAGTGTATAGGCTATAGTGAACTATGGCTCCTCAAAATGAAAACATTATAATGCTATAGTGTAAAACAAAATTTGCCTCACGGAAAACAAGACCATGAAGTCTTTGCCACGCAATGTGTCCGTGTATGGACATGACCCCTGACCCCTGCACCACATGTTGTTGTGGTTGATGAAGAGTCCTACGGAAGTGTCCGTATTAGAGATGGCATGCACCTTTGACCTTATAGCCTGGAGGAAGCCTTTATGACCACGGTCATTAAACGCCAACCACTTCTACACACGATCTTCTGCAGAGCACATGGGTTTATAGAGGTGAAGATCATATGTTTTTAAAATTTGGCAGCCTATATAGGACATACACACTGGTTGTTATAGGACAACTTGGGCTGTCCACAAAAGAGGGGAAAAGGCATTATGCGGCAGAGACTTTTCGCTCCTATGCCACCAAAATGTGGAACGCCCTACCAACAGTCATTAAGACGTGTGAATCCCTTGACTCCTTCAAAACCGCTCTCAAAGGGCACCTACGGACGGCTGCAATTCGAAACTGGCCTCTGTAGAATCTGAATCCCCCCCCCCTTTCCCCTCACTGTATATGTATCCTTTCCCTTTTTGCTTCCTTTGTGATGAATTCCTGTTCTGTTCTTTAACTACATAGAAGTGTCTATTTGTATGTCTCTAAATGTTATGATGAATTGAACAATGTGGACCCTGTTGTAAACAAGTGTAATGCTTAATTGGGTCGTCCACTCACAGTTAACAGTCTTTGTATTGAGTTTGTGCTTAAAATGTACTGTCAATTCTACAAACTGTTAATAAATATTTCAATCAATCAAAGACACTGTTAGTTAATTGTACCCATAAAGTACCGAGTGACATTGCTTATTGTGTCATGAACATTATATTATGCCATGATGTTGTGAATGTAACCTTTACCGCACATATAGCCTACTATGTTATGTGTGTCCCTGTATGTTTCTCCTTTATGTGGACATAAATAAATGTTCGTGTGCGCGTGTGTGCGCGTGCGGGTGACTCTGATGGTCTCAGTGTCATCCATCTCCTGCAGTTCTCCATTGTGTGCGACTGCGTCTAAATGACAGTCTGATACATACGACACATTACAGAGACAAAAGGTCGACAAGCCTCGCCTCTTTGCTCGCGTTAGGAACCGTGAAAACACACACACTCACACACGCACACACACACACACACGCGCACGCACACACACGCACATGCACGGGTAAGCTTCCCCCACAGCGCACATACACCCACCCCTCAAAAAAAGAAAAAAAAGGCATTCGCTAGGACTAGGAGCTGTGAATTTGCCGGGGGGGGGTGGTGGGGGGGGGGGGGGGGGGGGGGGGGCTTATAGGGGGCTGAGGTGTGTGCGTGGATCGCATTAAAATGCACTGCGGAAAATGAGGTTTTTGGGGAGAGCCCTGTGGAAAACCATGCGTGTAATCATCTCTCTTCCTCTTCACAGTTTATCTGCAGAGGATTTGGAGAGAGGGGGGCTTTGGTTTGGCTCCCGCCGCCCCTCCCTCCCCTCAACCTCCCCTCCCGTCCCCTCAACCTCCCCTGAACCACCGCGGCACATTAATATTCATAGAGAAGATTCTCTCTCTCTCTCTCTCTCATCTAGCTGTCTGTTGCTGCCTGTAGCCAACACTGACTTGGCTTATTAAATCATTCAGGACGGGAACCCCTTTCGCATTATGTTATACTTTAGCTATTGAAAAATAGCAGATCTACAAGCTGATAGCGCGGCACAGTGTGCCACGCTACGAGCTTGTAGATCTCCTATTTTTGGAAAATCATGAATATGTGTCGCACATGCATGCAAACCTTTGAATATGTATTCTTTCAGAGTGAACCTTTTTTTTTACTCAAATCTTTGCTTCTTGGTGAGGGTCCCTGGAAAAACACATATTTTCAGATGGGGGTCCGCGGCCAAATACAGATCATTCTGGGGGTCCTTGACATGAAAAAGGTTGAAAGAACCACTGACACATAGAAACATGGGTTTTGCTGGAAACTTTTAGGATTTAGGCCTCAATCCTAAATGGGTTAAAGAATGGAGAATGTGGACTCGAGGTTGCTCGAGGTTTGGTAGGGGAGAGAGAGAAAAAAAATAGGCTATTGTGGATTTCATACACTAGCTGGCTCCCCCTCTCTCTCTCTCTGAATTGATATAAGGATACAATGCTTCTATGGCACACAGAGCATTGTTATATAGAGGGTATACAGTAGATACCGGGATATATTATTATCTATTGCTGTATGTGTGTGTTATGGGCTTATTGTTGTTGCTTCGGTCATGGATATTTTGCATATCCTATTAGTGGAGGAAAAACCACAGGCTTTAGTCTTGGGGGGGGGGTGGGGGATTTTCGATTATGAGCTTGAAGTTTGGAAATGAGAGATTCAGCGTTGTGACAGACTCAAGGTTGTGTGTGAGAGATTCAGGGTTCACTATAGGAGGTCTAGAATGAGAGATTCAGGGTTCACTAGGAGGACTAGAATGAGAGATTCAGGGTTCACTAGGAGGTCTAGAATGAGAGATTCAGGGTTCACTAGGAGGACTAGAATGAGAGATTCAGGGTTCACTATAGGAGCACTAGAATGAGAGATTCAGGGTTCACTATAGGAGCACTAGAATGAGAGATTCAGGGTTCACTATAGGAGCACTAGAATGAGAGATTCAGGGTTCACTAGGAGCACTAGAATGAGAGATTCAGGGTTCACTATAGGAGCACTAGAATGAGAGATTCAGGGTTCACTATAGGAGCACTAGAATGAGAGATTCAGGGTTCACTAGGAGCACTAGAATGAGAGATTCAGGGTTCACTAGGAGCACTAGAATGAGAGATTCAGGGTTCACTAGGAGCACTAGAATGAGAGATTCAGGGTTCACTATAGGAGCACTAGAATGAGAGATTCAGGGTTCACTAGGAGGTCTAGAATGAGAGATTCAGGGTTCACTAGGAGCACTAGAATGAGAGATTCAGGGTTCACTAGGAGGTCTAGAATGAGAGATTCAGGGTTCACTAGGAGGTCTAGAATGAGAGATTCAGGGTTCACTAGGAGGTCTAGAATGAGAGATTCAGGGTTCACTAGGAGGTCTAGAATGAGAGATTCAGGGTTCACTAGGAGGTCTAGAATGAGAGATTCAGGGTTCACTAGGAGCACTAGAATGAGAGATTCAAGGCTCACTAGGAGCACTAGAATGAGAGATTCAAGGCTCACTAGGAGCACTATAATGAGAGATTCAAGGTTCACTAGGAGCACTAGAATGAGAGATTCAGGGTTCACTAGGAGGTCTAGAATGAGAGATTCAGGGTTCACTATAGGAGCACTAGAATGAGAGATTCAGGGTTCACTAGGAGCACTAGAATGAGAGATTCAGGGTTCACTATAGGAGCACTAGAATGAGAGATTCAGTGTTCACTAGGAGCACTAGAATGAGAGATTCAGGGTTCACTAGGAGCACTAGAATGAGAGATTCAGGGTTCACTAGGAGGTCTAGAATGAGAGATTCAGGGTTCACTATAGGAGCACTAGAATGAGAGATTCAGGGTTCACTAGGAGCACTAGAATGAGAGATTCAGGGTTCACTATAGGAGCACTAGAATGAGAGATTCAGTGTTCACTAGGAGCACTAGAATGAGAGATTCAGGGTTCACTATAGGAGCACTAGAATGAGAGATTCAGTGTTCACTAGGAGCACTAGAATGAGAGATTCAGGGTTCACTAGGAGCACTAGAATGAGAGATTCAGGGTTCACTAGGAGGTCTAGAATGAGAGATTCAGGGTTCACTAGGAGCACTAGAATGAGAGATTCAGGGTTCACTAGGAGGTATAGAATGAGAGATTCAGGGTTCACTAGGAGGTCTAGAATGAGAGATTCAGGGCTCACTAGGAGGTCTAGAATGAGAGATTCAGGGTTCACTAGGAGGTCTAGAATGAGAGATTCAGGGTTCACTATAGGAGCACTAGAATGAGAGATTCAGGGTTCACTAGGAGCACTAGAATGAGAGATTCAGGGTTCACTAGGAGGTCTAGAATGAGAGATTCAGGGTTCACTAGGAGGTCTAGAATGAGAGATTCAGGGTTCACTATAGGAGCACTAGAATGAGAGATTCAGGGTTCACTAGGAGCACTAGAATGAGAGATTCAAGGCTCACTAGGAGCACTAGAATGAGAGATTCAGGGTTCACTAGGAGGTCTAGAATGAGAGATTCAGGGTTCACTAGGAGCACTAGAATGAGAGATTCAGGGTTCACTATAGGGGCACTAGAATGAGAGATCCAGGGTTCACTATATGAGCACTAGAATGAGAGATGCAGGGCTCACTATAGGAGCACTAGAATGAGAGATTCAGGGTTCACTAGGAGGTCTAGAATGAGAGATTCAAGGCTCACTAGGAGCACTAGAATGAGAGATTCAGGGTTCACTAGGAGCACTAGAATGAGAAATTCAAGGCTCACTAGGAGCACTAGAATGAGAGATTCAGGGTTCACTAGGAGGTCTAGAATGAGAGATTCAGGGTTCACTAGGAGGTCTAGAATGAGAGATTCAGGGTTTACTAGGAGGTCTAGAATGAGAGATTCAGGGTTCACTAGGAGCACTAGAATGAGAGATTCAGGGTTCACTATAGGGGCACTAGAATGAGAGATTCAGGGTTCACTATAGGAGCACTAGAATGAGAGATTCAGGGTTCACTAGGAGGTCTAGAATGAGAGATTCAGGGTTCACTAGGAGGTCTAGAATGAGAGATTCAGGGTTCACGACTGGGGAGACTGTGGCTCAGGAGATAGAGGTCGGTGGTTCGAATCCCGGCTCCTCCTCCTGTTTACATGTCGAAGTGTCCTTAGGCAAGAGACACTGAACCCCAAATTGCTCCTGATGTGCTGGTTGGTACCTTGCATGGCTTCCGCCGCAATCGGTGTTTTTATGGATGGGTGAATGTAATGCACATTCTATGTAAAGCGCCTTGGATAAAGGCGCTACATAAATGCACCATTTACGATACGATTCCAATCACGATACTAGGTTCACGATACCATTTTTCACGATTGTTCACACATTCACACATCGTATCTTATCCGTAGTAAATGACGGAAGATCATGTATTTTATTCTATTTTTTTATGTGTCCTCATCACAATTCATATTAATCGCTTAGTATGACAGTATTCAGTGTTCACTATGACAGATTCAGTGTTCACTATATGACAGATTCAGTGTTCACTATATGACAGATTCCGTGTTCACTATGACATATTCAGTGTCCACTATGACATATTCAGTGTTCACTATGACATATTCAGTGTTCACTATGACATATTCAGTGGTCACTATGACATATTCAGTGTTCACTATGACAGATTCAGTGTTCACTATATGACAGATTCAGTGGTCACTATGACAGATTCAGTGTTTACTATGACATATTCAGTGTTTACTATGACATATTCAGTGTTCACTATGACATATTCAGTGGTCACTGTGACAGATTCAGTGTTCACTATGACAGATTCAGTGTTCACTATTATGACAGATTCAGTGTTCACTATATGACAGATTCAGTGTTCACTATATGACATATTCAGTGTTCACTATGACATATTCAGTGTTCACTATGACAGATTCAGTGTTCACTATGACAGATTCAGTGTTCACTATATGACAGATTCAGTGGTCACTATGACATATTCAGTGTTCACTATGACATATTCAGTATTCACTATACAGATTCAGTGTTCACTATATGACATATTCAGTATTCACTATATGACAGATTCAGTGTTCACTATGACAGATTCAGTGTTCACTATGACATTCAGTATTCACTATATGACATATTCAGTGTTCACTATGACAGATTCAGTGTTCACTATATGACAGATTCAGTGTTCACTATGACAGATTCAGTGTTTACTATGACAGATTCAGTGTTCACTATATGACATATTCAGTGTTCACTATGACAGATTCAGTGTTCACTATGACAGATTCAGTGTCCACTATGACATATTCAGTGTTCACTATATGACATATTCAGTGTTCACTATGACAGATTCAGTGGTCACTATGACAGATTCAGTGGTCACTATGACAGATTCAGTGTTCACTATGACATATTCAGTGGTCACTATGACAGATTCAGTGGTCACTATGACAGTTCACTATTGTGAGAGCACAGTGTTTGACTGCTGGTTTTGGTCTGAAGGCAGATAGAGGCTGCCCAGGTGCACTGACTGGTCTCTAATGAACATTAAACAGAGAGAAAGAGAGAGAGAGAGAGAGAGAGGTGAGTCATATTTCAGGGATTAAGAGCCACTGAAAATCTCTCTCTCTCTCTGGTAGAGTGTCATTAGAGAGAGGTGACAGAGCAGGCCAGATGCTGTGGTCTAAATGCAACATGCAATACCTACTGCGCACGCACGCTCGCACACACGCACAGTATGCATGGTTTTCTGTTTCATAGAGGATTTGTGTCATCATATTTTCCAATGAATAAAATGAATACGAATGATTGGCGGCCCACACTGATTGATCATAGCTTTAATTTCATTTAAAATTTAACACAGAAGAATAACACTGCTGACTACATGTCTGCACACGCACGCACGCACGCACACACGCACACACACTTTAAGATAATCATATAGCAAACACGTGTCTGTGTTTCTCTCTCTCTCTCACCCCCCCCCCCCCCCCTCTCTCTCTCTCTCTCTCTCTCTCTCTCCTCCCTCTCTCTCTCTCTCATTCACATGTAAATCAGTGTTTAATGGGTACTCTAATAGACATCCATGGCAACCGAGGCATCGGTAATGAGATGGAGGTTCAGGTTAAGAGCTGCCTGCATGCTACCACCACTCACACTACATCAACAGTTTACACACACGCACGCACGCACACACACACGCACGCACACACGGTATTGTGAGGACTTCAACATTTTTGGGACAGAAATGTTCTGGATGCAATTTTTGGGGTATAGGCTTAGGCCCTAAGCCTTAGGGTTATACTTAGTAGTATGCAGGGGGTGTAGCGAACCCGGCTGGATAAAGAGGTTGAAGGCCAACTGATGATGTGAAGTTTCTTTAATAGATCAACGTGAAAACTAAAAACAAGACACAAACATATAATCAATACAGAGTCTGTATTGATTATATGTTTGTGTCTTGTTTATGTCTGTCTGCATTACAGACAGACATATCCAATAATGTGAGGCATTCATATAAACAATTAAGTTTACAAATAACCAATAAAAAGGTTCATATCAAACCATAATACCATATAAACAAACCAATAAAACAAGATCCCCCAACAACATGACACAAACCAATAACCATAAAAATAACATTCACCTTGTTCCCTCTCCAGCTAGGTGCTAACTTGTTCCAGGGTGTCCCAATATCATGATGTCACTCAACCATGTCATACTCCAGGAAAGTCACTAAAACCAATAAATCAATAATTAAAATCCGGCAGTTCCATTTCCATTTCATTTGGTATTTCATTGGTCTGCACTCACTTGATCTGTTTTGGTGTTCCATTTCATCCTGTTGTGTTGGTGAGGTTAGGCTTGGCTTTCAATGCTCATGGTTTGGAGCACATGAGGAACAAACATTTCTCCCTGACTGATGCATGCTGGGCTTTCTTTATCAGACAGTATGACCCTGGTGAGTGAGCAAGCTTCCCGTTTTCCCACATAGCCTTTCAAAATAAAAGCCTTTCATCCATTTCATTCCGGGGTCCGTTACAGGGGGTTTATAGCCTTAGGGTTATATAGTGTGCAGGGGGTATATAGCCGGGGGTGGCGGTGCCTCAGGGGTAGAGTGCCTGGATGGTAACCGCAAGGTTGCCAGTTCGAATCCGGGCTCCCCCAGAGTTACTGTCGAAGTGTCCTTGAGCAAGACACTAAACCCCTAATTGCTCCAGATGTGCTAGTTGGTGCCTTGCATGGTTTCCGCTGCCATGTATGAATGTGTGTGTGAATGGGTCAATGTAATGCACAATCTATGTAAAGCGCCTTGGATAAAGGCGCTATATAAATGCACCATTTACCATTTACCATTTACTTAGGGTTATATAGTGTGCAGGGGGTATATAGGCTTAGGGTTATATAGTGTGCAGGGGGTATATAGGCTTAGGGTTATATAGTGTGCAGGGGGTATATAGGCTTAGGGTTATATAGTGTGCAGGGGGTACATAGCCTTACTTAGGGTTATACTTAGTAGTATGCAGGGGATACAATATGAGCTTGTAGAAATGTTATGGATTTGGTGGTTCTGGAAAACCCTTTGGGGCGTAACGGTGGTTCTGGCCAACTCAGTGCTGTGGACTCAATCCCCTCGACTGCCAAGTCTGAAGTCTGTCGGTCGGAACAGATCTTGAGAGAGACGAATAACAGACGTTCAATCATTCATTCATTGTTGGATTCATTCATTCATGTTGTTGGTTGCATTCATTCATTCATTCACCCATTCATTCATTGTTGGTTGCATTCATTCATTCATTCATTCATTCATTGTTGGTTGCATTCATTCATTCATTCATTGTTGGTTGCATTCATTCATTCATTGTTGGTTGCATTCATTCATTCATTCATTGTTGGTTGCATTCATTCATTCATTCATTGTTGGTTGCATTCATTCATTCACAGAGATGCATGCATATACGGTATTGTAAGAATATAAGAGATACATATGAAAAACCCTGCCATAAAATCAACCAATTTTCACAAAGGAAATTGTCCTCACAATTTCGGTCTCAAATTGTAATACACGCACGCACGCACCCGCACACACACACACACACACACACACACACACACACACACACACACACACACACACACACACACACACACACACACACACACACACACACACACACACACATACATGCACGCACGCACGCACGCACGCGCACACGCACACGCACGCGTGTTCCTAGTTCTCTGTGTTTTTGCATTTTCTGATAGGTTCTGCATTATTGGACTTGTGATTTGCTCTTCTAAAGGTTTGCATTCCTGTTTCCTGTTTAGTTCCTGTTTTGTACCTTTTGGAAGAGTTCTCTGCTTTTTGTAAGCTTAACAGTTTTTTGCTTAATAAATCATTTCATTTGAACATTCCTGCTCTCTGTCCTGCATTTGGGTCCTAACCCCCCCTGCCTATCGTGACAGACAAAGCTTCTAGGAACATCTTTGAATGCACATTGCGGCCCCTAGATGTGTCACAGAGACTACATTCTGTTTGGGAGCGTTTTACTCATTGCTGGCTGTCTGAATACCAAAAAAAAAATACCAAAGTCATTAAAATGTTGACATATTATTGCTTATAGCAGCTTAAACTCAAGTACAAAAAATTTTGACTGAGCAAACTTTAACGCCCGGAGTATGTACTTTGACTTGTATACTTTGTCCAGCACGCACGCACGCACGCACGCACGCACGCACGCACGCACGCACGCACGCACGCACGCACGCACGCACGCACGCGTTCATTGTTGGTTGCATTCATTCATTCACAGAGATGCATGCATATACGGTATTGTAAGAATATAAGAGATACATAATGAAAAACCCTGCCATAAAATCAACCAATTTTCACAAAGGAAATTGTCCTCACAATTTCGGTCTCAAATTGTAATACACGCACGCACGCGCGCACACGCACACGCACACGCACACAAACACACACACACGTGAAAGTGGGCAAACGCAATATGATATAGTATATATGCAATGGCATATGGGCAAGTGAAATAGTATATAGTATATAATATATTCCCCCATGGTCCCCTCCTACTGCTGATGAATTTGCATATGAATTTTATGATTGTGTGGTCCCCTTATTTTATTTTATCATTTTAACAGTGCATTAGAATATTTAAACTACTACAAACTTTAACGCCCGGAGTATGTACTTTGACTTGTATACTTTGTCCAGCACGCACGCACGCACGCACGCACGCACGCACGCACGCACGCACGCACGCACGCACGCACGCACGCACGCACGCACGCACGCACGCACGCACGCACGCACGCACGCACGCACGCACGCACGCACACACACACACACACACACACACACACACACACACACACACACACACACACACACACACACACACACAGTGTTGAAAGGAAAAGCAGCTTGTGTAGATACTACAAGCGTGCTGCTGCTGATAAGACTCCAGTAGAGGCAGACAGTAGGCTGTAACAGTGTGGTGGTGATCCAGTGGAGGCAGACAGTAGGCTGTAACAGTGTGGTGGTGATCCAGTGGAGGCAGACAGTAGGCTGTAACAGTGTGGTGGTGATCCAGTGGAGGCAGACAGTAGGCTGTAACAGTGTGGTGGTGATAGAGGCAGACAGTAGGCTGTAACAGTGTGGTGGTGATAGAGGCAGACAGTAGGCTGTAAAAGTGTGGTGGTGATCCAGTGGAGGCAGACAGTAGGCTGTAACAGTGTGGTGGTGATCCAGTGGAGGCAGACAGTAGACTGTAACAGTGTGGTGGTGATAGAGGCAGACAGTAGGCTGTAACAGTGTGGTGGTGATCCAGTGGAGGCAGACAGTAGGCTGTAACAGTGTGGTGGTGATCCAGTGGAGGCAGACAGTAGGCTGTAACAGTGTGGTGGTGATGCAGTGGAGGCAGACAGTAGGCTGTAACAGTGTGGTGGTGATCCAGTGGAGGCAGACAGTAGGCTGTAACAGTGTGGCGGTGATCCAGTGGAGGCAGACAGTAGGCTGTAACAGTGTGGTGGTGATCCAGTGGAGGCAGACAGTAGACTGTAACAGTGTGGTGGTGATAGAGGCAGACAGTAGGCTGTAACAGTGTGGTGGTGATCCAGTGGAGGCAGACAGTAGGCTGTAACAGTGTGGTGGTGATCCAGTGGAGGCAGACAGTAGGCTGTAACAGTGTGGTGGTGATCCAGTGGAGGCAGACAGTAGGCTGTAACAGTGTGGTGGTGATAGAGGCAGACAGTAGGCTGTAACAGTGTGGTGGTGATCCAGTGGAGGCAGACAGTAGGCTGTAACAGTGTGGTGGTGATCCAGTGGAGGCAGACAGTAGGCTGTAACAGTGTGGTGGTGATCCAGTGGAGGCAGACAGTAGGCTGTAACAGTGTGGTGGTGATCCAGTGGAGGCAGACAGTAGGCTGTAACAGTGTGGTGGTGATCCAGTGGAGGCAGACAGTAGGCTGTAACAGTGTGGTGGTGATCCAGTGGAGGCAGACAGTAGGCTGTAACAGTGTGGTGGTGATCCAGTGGAGGCAGACAGTAGGCTGTAACAGTGTGGTGGTGATCCAGTGGAGGCAGACAGTAGGCTGTAACAGTGTGGTGGTGATCCAGTGGAGGCAGACAGTAGGCTGTAACAGTGTGGTGGTGATCCAGTGGAGGCAGACAGTAGGCTGTAACAGTGTGGCGGTGATCCAGTGGAGGCAGACAGTAGGCTGTAACAGTGTGGTAGTGATCCAGTGGAGGCAGACAGTAGGCTGTAACAGTGTGGTGGTGATCCAGTGGAGGCAGACAGTAGGCTGTAACAGTGTGGTGGTGATGCAGTGGAGGCAGACAGTAGGCTGTAACAGTGTGGTGGTGATCCAGTGGAGGCAGACAGTAGGCTGTAACAGTGTGGCGGTGATCCAGTGGAGGCAGACAGTAGGCTGTAACAGTGTGGTGGTGATCCAGTGGAGGCAGACAGTAGACTGTAACAGTGTGGTGGTGATAGAGGCAGACAGTAGGCTGTAACAGTGTGGTGGTGATCCAGTGGAGGCAGACAGTAGGCTGTAACAGTGTGGTGGTGATCCAGTGGAGGCAGACAGTAGGCTGTAACAGTGTGGTGGTGATCCAGTGGAGGCAGACAGTAGGCTGTAACAGTGTGGTGGTGATCCAGTGGAGGCAGACAGTAGGCTGTAACAGTGTGGTGGTGATCCAGTGGAGGCAGACAGTAGGCTGTAACAGTGTGGTAGTGATCCAGTGGAGGCAGACAGTAGGCTGTAACAGTGTGGCGGTGATCCAGTGGAGGCAGACAGTAGGCTGTAACAGTGTGGTGGTGATCCAGTGGAGGCAGACAGTAGGCTGTAACAGTGTGGTGGTGATCCAGTGGAGGCAGACAGTAGGCTGTAACAGTGTGGTGGTGATCCAGTAGAGGCAGACAGTAGGCTGTAACAGTGTGGTGGCGATCCAGTGGAGGCAGACAGTAGGCTGTAACAGTGTGGTGGTGATCCAGTGGAGGCAGACAGTAGGCTGTAACAGTGTGGTGGTGATCCAGTAGAGGCAGACAGTAGGCTGTAACAGTGTGGTGGTGATCCAGTAGAGGCAGACAGTAGGCTGTAACAGTTTGGCGGTGATCCAGTGGAGGCAGACAGTAGGCTGTAACAGTGTGGTGGTGATCCAGTGGAGGCAGACAGTAGGCTGTAACAGTGTGGCGGTGATCCAGTGGAGGCAGACAGTAGGCTGTAACAGTGTGGTGGTGATCCAGTGGAGGCAGACAGTAGGCTGTAACAGTGTGGTGGTGATAGAGGCAGACAGTAGGCTGTAACAGTGTGGCGGTGATCCAGTGGAGGCAGACAGTAGGCTGTAACAGTGTGGTGGTGATCCAGTGGAGGCAGACAGTAGGCTGTAACAGTGTGGCAGTGATCCAGTGGAGGCAGACAGTAGGCTGTAACAGTGTGGTGGTGATCCAGTGGAGGCAGACAGTAGACTGTAACAGTGTGGTGGTGATCCAGTGGAGGCAGACAGTAGGCTGTAACAGTGTGGTAGTGATCCAGTGGAGGCAGACAGTAGGCTGTAACAGTGTGGCGGTGATCCAGTGGAGGCAGACAGTAGGCTGTAACAGTGTGGTGGTGATCCAGTGGAGGCAGACAGTAGGCTGTAACAGTGTGGTGGTGATCCAGTGGAGGCAGACAGTAGGCTGTAACAGTGTGGTGGTGATCCAGTGGAGGCAGACAGTAGGCTGTAACAGTGTGGTGGTGATCCAGTGGAGGCAGACAGTAGGCTGTAACAGTGTGGTGGTGATCCAGTGGAGGCAGACAGTAGGCTGTAACAGTGTGGTGGTGATCCAGTGGAGGCAGACAGTAGGCTGTAACAGTGTGGTGGTGATCCAGTGGAGGCAGACAGTAGGCTGTAACAGTGTGGTGGTGATCCAGTGGAGGCAGACAGTAGGCTGTAACAGTGTGGTGGTGATCCAGTGGAGGCAGACAGTAGGCTGTAACAGTGTGGTGGTGATCCAGTGGAGGCAGACAGTAGGCTGTAACAGTGTGGTGGTGATCCAGTGGAGGCAGACAGTAGGCTGTAACAGTGTGGCGGTGATCCAGTGGAGGCAGACAGTAGGCTGTAACAGTGTGGTGGTGATCCAGTGGAGGCAGACAGTAGGCTGTAACAGTGTGGTGGTGATCCAGTGGAGGCAGACAGTAGGCTGTAACAGTGTGGCGGTGATCCAGTGGAGGCAGACAGTAGGCTGTAACAGTGTGGCGGTGATCCAGTGGAGGCAGACAGTAGACTGTAACAGTGTGGCGGTGATCCAGTGGAGGCAGACAGTAGGCTGTAACAGTGTGGTGGTGATCCAGTGGAGGCAGACAGTAGGCTGTAACAGTGTGGCGGTGATCCAGTGGAGGCAGACAGTAGGCTGTAACAGTGTGGCGGTGATAGTAATAAAGAGTCCAGTGACAGTCCGGAGCACACGGCTCTCATTTCCATGTGCTGCATGCATGCATGCATGCACGCTGCAGCTGTGTGTGTGTGTGTGTGTGTGTGTGTGTGTGTGTGTGTGTGTGTGTGTGTGTGTGTGTGCGTGATTTACAGCCATATTAAATCCATTACACCAACATGTGTTTTCAACATCGTCCCCTAGCCATGAGACAAGCTGCTTCACAGCACTCTGCAGTCACACAAAAACCTCAAACACGCTGACGTGCTTTATATGGGCACAGAGACCAGGGGAATGTTGGGTGTGTGTGTGTGTGTGTGTGTGTGTGTGTGTGTGTGTGTGTGTGTGTGTGTGTGTGTGTGTGTGTGTGTGTGTGTGTGTGTGTGTATGTGTGCGTGCGTGCTTGTGTGAGAGTGTGAAAAAAGGGAGCGAGAGAGTGTGTGTGTCCTTGTGTGTACTGTACGTGAGAGAAAGAATGCAAAGAGCACGTGTTTGTGGGTGAAAATGTGTTTGCATGCCTCTGTGTGTGCATGCATGCGTGTGTGTGTCCGCTCTGCGCGTCTCCAGGATTTGTGTAAAGCAGAGACGAGAGAGACAGAGACAGAGACAGAGACAGAGACAGAGACAGAGACAGAGACAGAGACAGAGACAGAGACAGAGACAGAGACAGAGACAGAGAGAGAGACAGAGACAGAGACAGAGACAGAGACAGAGACAGAGACAGAGACAGAGACAGAGAGAGAGAGAGAGACAGAGACAGAGACAGAGAGAGAGACAGAGACAGAGACAGAGACAGAGACAGAGACAGAGACAGAGAGAGAGAGAGAGAGAGAGAGAGAGAGAGAGAGAGAGAGAGAGAGAGAGAGAGACAGACAGAGAGAGAGAGAGAGACAGAGACAGAGACAGAGACAGAGACAGAGAGAGAGAGAGAGAGAGAGAGAGAGAGGAGAGAGAGAGAGAGAGAGAGAGAGAGAGAGAGAGATAGAGAGAGAGAGAGAGAGAGAGAGAGAGAGAGAGAGAGAGACACAGAGACAGAGACAGAGAGGTCGGCGCAGAGACAACCATAATGTGAATACATAATAGCTGTTGCCAATATCTCTAGACACTATTTCAACTTTTTATCAATTTTCTTTTTCGTATTATAATGAATGTCCTATATAGCCTATATTCATCACAATTACAATTTAGGCATTTATAGCAGACGCCCTTATAATCCATTTGACCTGGGAACGATTCTACAAATGTCTTCTAGATCCTGACAGCTTTCTGAAAAACCCTACAGTATATGTTTCTATGTCGTTCTCAGACATTTTCATGCCGACCCCCCATCTGAATATAATATATGTCGTTCCAGTGACCTCCCAGAAGCAAAGATTTGAGTTAAAAACATTCCCTCTGAAAGAATACATATTCTGAGATTCGCGCCACATTTTCACAGTTTTTCAAAAATAGCAGACCTACAAGCTCGTATCGTGCCACTTGGTGGCGCGCTATGAGCTTATGAAGCTATATGAGTACATATATAGTGCTATGGGCTATACGTCCACATAAAACGCTAACTGACTGAATCTAATAAAATGCAAAACTATCCTAAATCTATGTCTAAGTTAGCCTTTGCATAATTATACACCTCGCGGCCTCCGAGCGTACGAACAAACGTTCATTGTATATGACTGCAGGTGTGTTGGAAGTGTTATTAGCTCCTTGTTTTATCTGAAGTTTAAAGCTTAATTGTTTTACTGGTATAGTGACTGGGGGGGTGGAAACTAAAGGCTTTGTCCGTTTCTCTTGCAGTGTGATGTGTCAGCGCTCACATTTGCATGTTTAACATGAAAAATGATAATAATAATGTATCTATAGCTTTATGTCTTGAATGCAAAAGAGAGAGGACGTGTGTGCGTGCGTGCGCACGCGCCTGTGCGTGCGTGTGCATATGTCTGCGTGCACGTGTGTGTGCGCGCGTGCACGTGCGCGTGCAATGCGTGAGTATACATGTGCGTGCATGTGTGTGTGCATGTGTATAAGTTTGCACATGGCTTTGGACTTTGGATGTGGTATACTGATGAACTGACATTATAGCACTTCAATACACACACAGTGGCTTTAGGTTTAGACACAGTAAAGGGCTTTGGAATCGTCTGTTCTGAAACCACCATGGATTCAAACCCGGGACTCCTGCTTGGAAATCCACTCATCTATACCAGTGGTTTTCAACCCTTTTCATATCAAGGCCCATTTTATTCTGTATTTGAGCCACGGACCATGCCGTTTGATGAGATTTAGCCTCGCAGACCCAAAACTGAATCGTTGGCTAAGCTTTTGTCGCCCCTTTCAATGCTGTTGGCAAATGTCGATCAAAATATCAATTATTGTGCATTCTGTAATTGTGTAGAGTCTACACTGTAGACTTCTTGTAAATTAAGTAATGCAGATGTTGAACAATAATGTAACTCTTGTGTAATATTGGTTTAATGTTACACTCTCAAGAGTAAAAGATCTACAGTATAAGGGTCCATTTGGTTACCAACTCTCCACCATTTAACTGGGGACCACCTGGAACCCCCTCAAGGACCAAAGGTTGAAAACCACTGATCTATACCAAGAAGGGAAATCATCCAAAGGGGGAATCCCTCCCTCCCTCTACAAGGGGGGGGGGGAGTGTTGTGGGCAACGCCCAAGGTATAGCCACTTGACCCCCCCACGCCCAGAGGTTATCAGCATAGACCTATAGGCGAAGAAGGTTAGAGGCAGATTAACCCCCATAAGAATAAGATAGTATAGCCTAATACATGTGGGGTTATAATAACACAACGCCCTTCAACACAGTGTCACAGTAACATAGGGGAAGGATTGCTGCGACCACGTGTACATTGTGTGTCACACCAGCATAACATATGTCCTCGTTATACTGATGATGCCCAGGAGCGCGCGCGGGGAGGGGGGGGGGGGGGTCTAGGGGCCACCTTGGGGCGTCACTGGTTCGCCACTCAAAACAGGGAAACATTAACCCATTTAGACCTGAGGCCGATTCTAAAAGGTTTTCCAAAACAATCGATGTTTCTATGTCATTGGTGCTTATAACTGGTGCTTGTTCATGTCAAGGACACCCAGAATTATCTGTATTTGGCCGCGGACCCCCGTCTGAAAATATGTTGTTCCAGGGACCCCCCCCCCCCCCCCCCCCCCCCCCCCCCAGAAGCAAAGATTTGAGTTAAAAATGTTCGATCTGAAAGAATATACATGAGACGATTTGAGCCACATTTTCACGATTCTTTTCCAAAATAGCAGATCTACAAGCTTGTAGATCTGCTATTTTTCAATAGTTAAAGTATAACATAATGCTTAAAACACCAAAAGGCGTTCCCACCCAGAATGGGTTAAAGATGGAGTGCCACGATCTTTTTCCACCCTAAAACAGGGTATAATAATATAAGGAGGAAGAACTTTTTACAAAAAGTGTACAGTATTTGTTAAAATCATGATTTTATGTGGACACGCCCACCAGCTCATTAAGTATGCCTGGTTTAGCCTGGTGGGTGGTGATGGGTGGTGATCCACCTGAACTGAAGCCACACCCACAGCTGTAGTTGTATGATAGGGGGAGGGGTTAGGGGAGGGGCTGATAGTGTGATGTCACAATATTACTGTTTATTTAATTGGCCCGTTTGACTGTCAAGAAACCCTAAATACAAAGTTAATACACCATTGCACATAAAAACGACTCCAGGGTGTCTAATGAATTAAGTACTGTCACCTCATGAAAAACACATGAAAAACTGGAAAAATACAACATTTGTGGCACTCCATCTTTAAGTCTCCTTGGCTACAGGCAGGGCTACTCTGCTGCATTCAAAACCACCCTTGGAAATCTCCCTCATCGGCGGGAAAACATGTACATTCCGGACGAGCCCCCAATGTGATCACCTGGAGTCCAACCCTGTCTCCCCCGCATGGGAGACCAGACACCTAACATTTGTTTACTTATATATCGTTTTTAGACAGCTCTCTTTCGTAATCCAAATTGGCTGCCGTAAAAAAGGCGATTTACGGCTAAACTCACCGTGCATGCTGGGAGCCGCAGTGCGCTCGGCATGTTTAAGTTATAAGAAAAGCGTAGTCTGAAATGACGCTTGAATACATCTCTAAAATGTGCTTAAAGAGCTTTCTTTCTTTCTGCCAGCCAGCTTCATTAGTGTCATCTGGACTGTGTGTGTGTGTGCGTGTGCGTGTGCGTGTGCATGTGTGTGTGTGTGTGTGTGTGTGTGTGTGTGTGTGTGTGTGTGTGTGTGTGTGTGTGTGTGTGTGTGTGTGTGTGTGTGTAGCTCTAATACAACATACTGTCATGGTATGAGACCGGTGTTGGACCGAAGTGCAGAACCACACAGGAAGGCAGGCAGATGCAGTTTAAATGAAGAGGTATTTACCAACACAGGACATACACGGGCTGGACACACCACAACATGAACTATACACCTGCAGGGAACACAAGGGACCGAGGGTTTAAGTAGACACAGGGATAACAATACACAGGTGAACAGAACTAACAATCAACACTGGGATAGGCTGGGAGACTAACAGGACACAGGTGGAGACAACTGGTAATCACAGGGAGGTGAGACAACACAGGAAACAGTAACTACAGTATAGGGAAAACAGGAAACACTAGGACATGAATACATAATAAAAGCATACAACAGACAGATATCGTGACACATCATACTATAATTCAGTCAATGTCTGTGTGTCTGTGTGTCACTGTGACTGCCGTATAGCTCCTCACTGCCTGCACCAATCACTCCCACTTTCGACTTGACACATTAATGATTAATAATGAATTTATTAGGGAATTTAAAAAAGCGAAAACGCACCCAGGGTACGCAGTACCCCACGCGGCCACAAGGGGGTACTGCGCCTGTCTCACAACGGGTAAGGGCTATAGTACTGTGTATTAACACGTTGCATTCTGACACACGTCTTTGTCTTTCCTATAAAACAACCGAACGCGGTGTTGTTTAGGACTCAGGCGAGCCCTCAGAGGACACGGCGGCCGTGTGTCTTCACAGCTCCCAGCTGCGTGCTAATTGTTCTCCATTGGCAACGCGTGGGACGCTATCAGCTCACACACACACATGTGCACACACACACACAGGTCTGCTGCTCAAGCAAGCCTCATTAGCCATTAGCATGTCATCTCGTCTATAGCCATGAAAAAAATGCCTTTCACTATACCAGCCTCTCATGGGGGGGATAGATAGAGATCAGGGGTGGGCAACTGGCGGCCCGGGGGCCACATGCGGCCCCCACCTTCACTTAATGCGACCCTCAAGTTAATATCAGAATACTGATATAGTATTGATTTCAGCTGTTTACAATTCCAAACCCGCTTTAATTACTTCATGACTAGTATTAAATGACTAGTACTTAATGACTGGTATTAACATGTTATTGTCTTTTTGTGTCCAACGTAGTTATTGTTAACAGTTCATAAAGTTAACATGACTATAACTAAATGCATTTGAAATTCAATGAAAAGGTTACTTTTCAGGATTCCAATTAAAAAATAGCAAAGAATTATTCAGGTTTTCAATTCAAATATAGCAAAAATAGCCGATCTACAAGCTCAAAACGCGTCGCAGCGCGACGCGTTTTGAGCTTGTAGATCGGCTATTTTTGCTACGACAGTAACATGCACTGTGGCCCCCTCTGGAGTGAGTGTGGAAATATATTGGCCCTCGCCATCGTCAACGTTGCCCAACCCTGATATAGATACATGGTGCATGTCATCACTGCCTTGTGTGCCTGGTGGTGGTGGAGACCTTTTTCCAGGCGATGGGAACAAACAAGAACCTATATGGATCCAATGTAGTGATGTATTATTCAGTCCAGTGTTGTTTTGGGCAGCACATTTCTGTTTTAGTTTTAGTCATATTATAGTCTTTGGAATGGAACTTCGTTTAGTTTGAGTCATATTTTAGTCACCTGGAATGTTTTAGTGTTAGCCTATAGTTTTAGTCGACTAAATATCATACGATTTTAGTCGACTAAATCTACAGTTGATTTAGTCGACTAAAATGTATTTTGGAGATGCCGTCGTAATGATACATTTTTCACTTGTTGCATGCAACCAAGTGTAAAATGACTTATAGTGGATCTCTTGTCCACTAGTCCCTTCCAAACATTTTAGTCTAGTTTTTATTTGTTGACGAAATTGTCAATATATTTAGTCTTATAGTTTTAGTCGTCATAGCACAGTTTTAATTTAGTTTTTCTTCAGTTTTGGCCAGTGAAAAGAGGTAGTCGACGGACATTTTTCGTCTTAGTTTTAGTCGACGAAAACAACACTGCAAAGAAGCCTCCATATTTTGCCAGTGTCATGTCGTTATGCGTGGAGACGTCATGATCTGCAGGGTGTCTCAAAGTGCATGGGTTGCCGTCTGCCGTGGCACCCTATAGGCTAGGGTGCCGTGATGCAAGTCCAAGAAGAAGTATAATTATGTTTTTAGGGCGTCCTTGAAAAAAGATCTACAAGCTCACAACTTGTCACAATTACAATTTACAATTTACAAT
>NC_139708.1:38090611-38098111 GCF_964188405.1 Protomyctophum parallelum
TATATCACAGTTTTTTTCATTGGTCACGTTTGACTGTCAAGCAGGGACGAATAGTTTTCATAATCCTCATGGGGGCCCGTTCCGCCCCCCCCCCCCCCCCCCCCCCCTACTCCTTGTAAAGTGTAACAGAGACATTAATGCCTGACTTTACGGTGCAAATCACGCGTTCTCTATAGCCTTTTTCCAGTTGGAATATCCCTTCCGTGTCTGTTGATCGCGTACAGAGGTTCAGCCTCCAGGAAGAAACCCTTAAATACGAAGGGAACACATCATTGCACATGAAAACGACTCCAGGGGTGTCTAATGAAGCACAGTGACCTCCTAAGACACCAAAATGTTGGCACTCCATCTTTAAAATAGAATAAACGATTCCTTGGCCTGAAAGGTTCTTTTTCTGGAACCAAATGGCTCTTATTTTTCTTCTATATCTATTGGCATCACAGTCAATAGCATCACAGTCAATAGCATCACGGTCAATAGCATCACAGTCAATAGCATCACAGTCAATAAGCATCACAGTCAATACTAAATACTAACTAAATACTAACTCGTCGACTAAAACTAAGACGAAAAATGTTCGTCGACTACCTATTTCCACTGATGAAAACGAAATAAAAACAAATCTATGGTGACTAAAACTAAGACTAAATATACTGACAATTTCGTCAACAAATAAAAACTAGACTAAAATGTTAGGAAGGGACTAGTGGACAAGAGATCCAGTTTTATGCTGGGTTGCATGCTGAAAATAGCAGATCTACATGACGCGTTGCAAGATTGTAGGTCTGCTATTTTCAGCATGCAACCAAAGTGTAAAATATGTCATTACAACGACAAAGGCCTGTCAAAACACATTTTAGTCGACTAAATCAACTGTAGATTTAGTCGACTAAAACGAAGTGAAAACTATTGAAGAGACTAAATGACTAAAACTAAAATAGAAATTTGCTGCCAAAAACAACACTGTTGGGTTCCAGCTGGCACGCCTTTTTTATTTGGTATATAACGTGGCTTTTCTCTTCACGGAGGACTAACGCACGAGCAGGCTTTTCAAGAAACCAATCCGCGTGTAAGCGTCCTCTTTATTTGTTTCTGCTTATTATGCGGAGCCAGAAAATCCCTTTTTTTTTTTAAACCCGCACAGTCAATAATCTCTCTCATTCTCTCTCTCTCTCTCTCTCTCTCTCTCTCTCTCTCCGCCTGCCTTTTCCCTCTGAAAACACCCGACCGGCGAGTTACGGAGAGAGAGAGAGAGAGAGAGAGAGAGAGAGAGAGAGTCCACCACCAATCAATGCCTCCATCTCTCTCCAGTTTCCAGCGCTTCAATCTGTGTTAAACCCCGCATGCATGCAGGCTTATACATGTGTAGCGCCGCTCGCATCTCGACGCACGTCTGCAGAAAAGACAAAAGATGCATCATGCAACGATGCATGAGCCGCACATGCAGCAGCACAATATAACGACACACACAAACTCAGAGGTGTGGAAATGCCCTCCTATCCCCTTCCTTAATCCAGGAATCAGTGCTGTGGAAAGGAGTGTGGGGGGGGGGGGGTGGGGGGGGGGGTGGGATTTAGGGCTGTCACCACTTGTAAACCCCCCCCATCCTCCCGTGCTGTATTAGTGGAGCTGTGTGACACATCGAGGGAGGAGAGGAGACACATCGGGGAGGATGGAGGATGTGTTGGCGCATGCTGCTTTCCTCATCGCTGCATTGCCAAAGAGGGAGGAGGAGGCTTTTCCAGGCTTTGGTGAGAATGAGTGTCCCACATGGTCCTCACGCCTGGCGTGGCACGAGTGAATTTCCCCCATGCGCCGTATAGCCAGGGACGTGCACACACGTAGACATCAAAGGGGCCTTCTTCTTCTTCTTCTTCTTCTTCTTCAAGCCCCTGCTCCTTTTACCCGTCTGTAAAACTAGTATAGGCCTACTGCCCTCTCCAGACCGCCAATGCAGCATTTACTAAGAAATGCAAAGGTGCCATACTGTCTGGAAAGAAAGAATTGCTTTGTTTTCCTCCGAAGCCTCAGGAACTTTGAACGCAACATTTTGCGTTGAACAAATTGGTTTAGAAATCCATGTCGTTACAATTACACCGCATCTCCACCATGGCTAATGAGTGCTGGGTTTTGCGCCCCGAAAATAGCTGATCTGCAAGCGCTCATGTGCGACGCGTTGAGCGCTTGTATATCTGCTATTTTCGCTTTCCTGCAAGCCGCAGGAGAGGAAAAAGAGCCGGCACAGCACCAGCCTCCGACTGCCATGTTGTCTGCAAAAAAAAACAACAACTATGCAGACAACGCTGTGCTCGCGGTTGGTTGTTTGTTTGTTTGCCACACGACGCCACTCCACTCCACTCCACGCCACGTCAGGTATAGGGAAACGTGTGCAGGTGGTGCAGACAGGAGCGGTATACTGAGACAAGATTCTATACAAAATGTCCTGTAAAAATCACGACAAAAAACCCTATGTTTCTATCAGTGGTTTTCAAACTATTTCATGTCAAGGACGCCCCAAAGAATCACATGTAATTTAATTGGCCGTCGACCACCCCCCCCATCAGAAAATGTGTCGGGGCGGAAGCTGGAATATTTGAGTTAAAAATGTTCGCTCTGAAAGAAAGAAAGAAGATGGCAGACCTACAAGCTCGTATAGCGCGGCTGCCGCGCTATACGAGCTTGTAGGTCTGCCATCTTTCAACAGCTTAAGTTTAAAATAGTGGTTAAAAAGCTGTAAGGCAACACAAACACGTCCGCGGCGTCCTCCTCATGGTCTAAATGGTTTAGGATCAGGTCAGTATAGGACACAACAGTACGTCCTCCCGGTGGAGGCTCCTCACTGAGTCAGTATAGGACACAACAGTATGTCCTCCCGCTGGGGGCTCCTCACTGACAGCTGAGTCAGTATAGGACACAACAGTAGAGACAACACAGAAATGTGAAACAATAATAATAATAATAATAATAATAAAACTTTATTTGTATAGCACCTTTCATGACATGAAATGCAGCTCAAAGTGCTTTACAGAACAATGGAGAATAAAAGAAAAGCAAGGCAACGACATTAAAAAACAAGCAGTAATGCAATACAGTGAGGACATGAATAACAAAAAATATAAATATAAATATTTAATATAAATATAAATATAAATATAAATATAAATATAAATATAAATATAAATATAAATATAAATATAAATATAAATATAAATATAAATATATAAAAAAAAAAGATCAATTAAAAGCAATGTTGTAGAAGTGGGTCTTGAGCTGAGCTTTAAAAATGTCTACAGAGGCTGCCTGTCAAAGGTACAGTGGGAGCTTGTTCCATGCCGACAGCCCGTAGAAGCAAAAAGCTGCTTCCCCGTATTTTTTAGTTGCCATTTTTTTAGGCAAAGCGAGCAGGCCCGCAGTGGAAGACCTTAGGGGGCGGTTGAGGAAACAATTGCTGCATAACAACTAAATTGGGGAGAAAAACGACAAGGACATATATAGGACCCCCCCAGGTCGACTCAGACCTCGACGTGTGTGGGACGTTCTCTTCAGAATGTTTCCGCTTCATTTAGCGCCATGAAATATTCACCTGAATATTTCTGGAATCCGCAGGAGGTCCCCATGTGTATAATTCAATACACGGTCGATTTCGGGCGGAGATCTATATATATGTACCTCCAAAATCGTTGCTTTTTAGGAAACCAATGTATTCCAAATGGATACGATGTAGTTATGATTTAGTCATGAGCTATAGGATTAAATATTAATTAAAAGAAAAAAGACAGACGCACTTAAAAAGCACTTTGAACCTGGCGTCCAAGATCTCGGATGCACGGCCGACAAATCTTAAAATCGGTTTCATTATACTTTTGCACGACGCAAAGCCAAAAGTCGTACAACAAAGCAAAAAAATAACAAAATAATAACATATTATAGTAAATGAAACGTGAAGATACACGTTTTCTGCCGGACAGCAGTGATATTACATTGCGGACACATGGGGACGTGCAGAGAGTGTGAGAGAGGCAGGGAGTTAAATCACGTTAAGAGGGCACTATTGAACAAAAATAGCGGAAAATAGCAGGATCTACAAGCTCCCAACGCACCGCAGCGTGCCCGCGTTGTGTGTTACGATAGGCAGGGGGTAGGACCCAAATGCAGGACAGAGAGCAGGAATGTTCAAATTAAATGATTTATTAAGCCAAAAAACTGTTAAGCTCACAAAACTCAGGGAATTCCAAAAAGCAAAGAACTCTTCCAAAAGGTACAAAACAGGAAACAGGAATGCAAACCTTAGAAGAGTAATCACATGTCCAATAACGAAGAACCAATCAGAAAACACAGAGAACTAGGAACACGGGACAGCTCGGGGACAAGGAGGAAGTATGATCTGACAGTGTGTTTGTGGAATGAGTCCAGTCTTATAGGGAGCAGGGTGATTGCAGGAGTGTTCACAGGTGTGGAATGGTCATGGTGTAGGGCTGGAGAGGGGGTGGAAACAGGTGTGTGACAAGGACTGAGAGAGGGAATGGAGAGTGGGAGTGGCTGCCAAGGAAAACATGGTCTGTAGGGAGACAGACCATGACATTGGCCAGGGGCGGTGGTGGCTCAGGGGTAGAGTGCCTGGATGGTAACCGTAAGGTTGCCAGTTCGAACCCGGGCTCCCCCAGAGTTACTGTCGAAGTGTCCTTGAGCAAGACACTGAACCCCTAATTGCTCCTGATGTGCTAGTTGGTGCCTTGCATGGTTTCCGCTGCCATCGGTGTATGAATGTGTGTGTGGATGGGTGAATGTAATGCACAATCTCTGTAAAGCGCCTTGGATAAAGGCGCTATATAAATGCACCATTTACCATTGCGAGCTTGTAAATCAGCTATTTTCGGGGCGCAAACCCATGCACTCTTTAGCTAGTGGAGATGCGGGGTGCAACGACATGGATTTCTAAAGAAATTAGGCAGTGGCGTGCACAGACATTTAGAGGGGCAGGTGCTCAAGTGAAAAAAGGGCACCTTGTGCAGCGCATTTTGGGGCGGAAACCCATTTTGGTGCTTTAGCTATTGAAAAATAGCAGATCTACAAGCTCATAGCGCGCGCTACGAGCTTGTAGGTCTGCTATTTATTTATTTTATCGAAGAACCACTGACATAGAAACATAGCTTTAGATTGTGGGGGCCTAAATAATATAGTAAATAATATAGAAAAAATATTTTTTTTTTTTTTTTTTTTTTAAGAGCAAAATTGCCAAAAGGGCAGGGGGTGCTCTAGCACCCCCTAGTGTCTATCTGTGCACGCCACTGAAATTAGTTCAACGCAAAATACTGTGTTGAAGTTCAGGAGACTTTCAATTCTCCTGAATGCTGCCTTCTTTCCGGCATGGCATGGAAAGGATTTCTTCCACCACACCACAACGCTGCATTCATGGTCTGGAAAAGGGCAGTTGTTTTACAGACGGGTAAAAGGGGCAGGGGGCTGAAGCCCCCGCTTTGATGTCTATGTGTGCACGTCCCTGCATTGCAGCGCTTCCCTCAACCTTTTCTGGGTGAGGGGTTCACTTCAGCAGTCCCCCTCCCCCTTTCAGAACGAGTGGCCTAGGGAAATAAATCCCAATGCATTTTTCCCCATAGGCATTTCTTAAAGTATTTATTTAAAGACGGTTACGCCGCGGACAAAGCCAACTCGGATCTTGACAAATCATGACAATGAACACAATGTTTTGGGCCGATCAAATCATTTATGAGAAGAAAAACAAAACAAATAGTGTTGTCTCCTGCCTTTATTTAATTCTTTCTAATGATTTGATCGGCCCAAAATATTGTGTTCATTGTCATGATTTCTCACAATCCGAGTTGTCTTTGTCTGCGGCGTAACCGTCTTTATATAAATACTTTAAGAAATGCCTATGAGGAAAACGAACGGCGCTTTCTTTTCCGGGTCTCTCGAGGGGGCGGGACTGCGAGCGCTGCCAACGAATATTCCTTATTCAAATTAATATTCTAATGTCAAAAATGAAAGAATAATCAAATTTATTAAATTAAGATTCAAATTAAAATAAAAACGCTGTGAGTTCTGGCGAAGACTCGTGTGCCACGTAAACTAAAACATTATACAAAAATTAGGCTATTAAGATAATTATGAATCGTTCATTTGATCTCGCAAGACTCAAGAGCATTTCTCAGCACCAACCGTGGCCCATACAGGACCGGACAAGAGTTGGCTTTGTCCAGCGGCGTAAACGTCTTTAAATAAATACTTTTTGAAAAGTCTATGAGGAAAATGAACAGGGAATTATTTTCCGGGTCTCTCGAGGGGGCGGGACTGCGACGCTAGTCTATAGGGAGTAAAACGTGTACATCACCAAGAGGGGGGCGGCGTCTGAAAAGCTAGCGGCGCCATTCTTGTGGGCTTTAAACTCTAGCCCAGTCTCTCAGAATAGAGTGACGGTGGTATGTCTTTGTAAATATTGAGCTCGTTCTTGGCGACAACCTAGTGAACCAACACCAGGATGGATAGAAAGAACATCAGGCCCAAATACCTTACAAGGACAAGGAAAATGTCGTGAACAAACACGACTGTGCATAGATACTTTGTTGAACGTTATGTCTCAGTGCCCATGCGCCGTACAGTCCAGATCCAAGCCATTCTACGTCTTTTTGTAAACTCGTCAATCTGGGTTCCTTGATGCCGTCTCCATGCTGGAAAGCTGAGAATCTAATTCCGTTTTCTGGCTCATTCCCTCGACGTGACCTGCTGTGGCACTTATTTACTGAGCAAGTCTGCACCGTTGTGAGGTCAGTTTAAAAAAAGAGCATATACAAGCACACCGCATAGTCGCTCAATGTAAACAAACCAGACAAGCAGACAAGTATGGCGGCCGCTACCACGTGACACACATGTGTTGACGCGGAGGAGATTTTGGTATGCTCTATAGCGCCCCCTCAAAATAAAATAAGTTAACATATGGTAAGATAAGAGATTTCTGCCTGATTTAGTCGACTGAATTGTGTTTTTGACAGGCCTTGATATTGTTGTAATCTCACAAGCTCACAACGTGACACGTTGTGTGCATGTAGATCTGCTATTTTCAGCATGCAACCTATAGCATGAAACAAACTGGATATCTTCTTCTCCACTAGTCCCTGTTTTTATGGTAGTTTTAGTCAGTGAAAAAGGGCAGTCGACGAACATTTTTCGTCTTAGTTTTAGTCGACGGAAACAACACTGGATGGGAGAATATACTGTGTGATGGAGAAGACAGTGATGGCGGTACATAGGTAGGTATGTACATACATACAGCTGATAGCGAGCTGAGATGAGAGGGGTGCAGCCAGACCAGCCAGGCAGGCAGGCAGGCAGGCAGGCAGGCAGGCAGGCAGGCAGACAGGAAGGCAGACAGGCAAGGAAGCTCCTCCAACATGCCTGGTGCTATTCTTAGACCCTGACAATTACAGCTCGGAGAAGCATGGAGAGAGAGGGAGAGAGAGAGAGAGAGAGAGAGAGAGAGAGAGA
>NC_139708.1:38103111-38108111 GCF_964188405.1 Protomyctophum parallelum
ATGGCTGCCCCATAGACACAATGTTATGCTGCCCCTCGGTAAGATGGCTGCCCCATAGACACAATGTTATGCTGCCCCTCGGTAAGATGGCTGCCCCATAGACACAATGTTATGCTGCCCCTCGGTAAGATGGCCGCCACGTAGTAACTTCGCTCTCATTGGCCATGCAGCAGCGCCAGAAGGCCTTCTAGCTTTCGTCAGGCATGCCCAAATATGGAGTGTGGAGTGTCAGAACAGGCCAGCTCCATATTATGGCAGATATAGGGGCCCTGTCCAGAGCCCCGGGCAGAGGCCTCTAGGGGCGGTTCTGGACAACCGTGTTTGAAATGTGGGTTTTACCGTATCATCTGCCTCAGAGAGGCTCCTAGGAGCGCACGCATGCACGCACGCACGCACGCACACACGCACACAATGTAATGTTTGTTTAGGACAAAGTTTGTAAACATACACTAAAAGCTGGATATAGGAGGGGCTAGTGCCCATCATAAAAAGAAAAATAAGTCAAGCACAAAAAACGGACATCGCTAACGTTTTACTGTAAGCCATGTCGTCTGCCGCGGCCGCCACCATGCCGGTGGAGCAGCGCTTCGCGCGCCGGTAAGCGCAAACCGGGGCCCATACAGGCGCTGACTCCTGGGCCTCCGCGGTGGAAGGAAAACATCCGAGGTTGGCGTTTCCTCTCTCTTCGACCCGTCTGGGTCGGAGGCATGTATAGCATGGCTGACATTTTTCCGTGCTCAAACTCGTTCGCACCATTACAGGAGCCATTGGCTAACTCCCCCAGGAATCCCCCTCGGCACCCTGACTCGCTGCTATACCCCGGCCGTCGAAGCGTGCGTGACCGGACTCCTCCTCGGGCTCTTCACCTGGCTCCCTCACCTCCACTCCCATCCACAGAGACGACGGTGGGCGTGTTGGAAAGAGGCCCCGTCGACTCTCACCCAGCGTGCACAGGCCAGATGTCTCCCAGTCCCAGCTCTCAATCATTCACCCAGCGCGAGGAGTAGTGCCCACCGCTCCCAGTCGAGCACCCCATCCCCCCCTCTCATCAGATCCAGCTGTGTCCCCCTCGCTGTCAATGCACACTAGATCAGCTGCATCAATCTCAGCTAATGACAACAACTGCCCCCGTACCCCTCCACTGGAATACTTAATTCCGGGTGATTCCATAGTTCGTGGTCTTTCGATCCCCTCACATTCCTGTCATTGTCAAACGTCACTCCTCCGTTCACACAGTAATTATCCATATAGGCAGGCGGCAGCAATCCCTCCAAATGTGGTCCGACCACGAGACCCTAGTAGGTGTTCTCAATACATTAAATAAAACCTGCATCTTCCTTGGACTAATTCCCACCCTCCTCTGTGGTCCCCGAAAACTTTAGCCGCATCATTGTTGCAGACAATCGGCTGCGTAATTTCTGCCATGCCTGCGGGCATGGCTACATCAGCAACTTTGATGGCTTCTGGAAATCCCCATCACTATATCGTGACCTAATACACAACCGAATCACAAAGGTATTCAAATCCTGGCAAAAAACATCGCTCCGCACCTTTCATCTGTATGACGTCAGTTAAACCCTGCACCTAGTCACTTAGCCCACACATTTTCCATTCCTGTTATAATTTCCCATATATTAACACCAGTCATAGATGCATCACCAGTTAGCAGCAAGCCTATAGGTTCAGGTTCAGGTTCAGGTTCAGGTTTATTTGTCATTTGTATAGATACAGAGTATACATACAATGAAATTTATTTTGCTCAGAGCACTCTCCGTCTTACATACACAGGACATAAACAAACATCTATAGTGCAAGAAAAGACAAAAAACAGTAAAAGAAAGTGCAAGTGAAGTGAAGTGCAATACAGTTCAAGGTCAGCTGTTCAGCAGCCTGACTGCCTGGGGGTAAAAACTGTTACTGAGACGGGTGGTACGAGATTTGATGCTCTGGTAGCGTTTTTTGGAGGGGAGTAGTTTGAACAGGGTATTTGCGGGGTGGCTGGTGTCTTCCATGATGTTATGGGCTTTTTTCATACAGCGAGTGGTGTAGATGTTATGGAGACTGGGTAATTCTGTAGTGCCGATGATTTAGCTGCTGTTTTAATGGTCCTCTGCAACCTGTTGCAGTCCTGAGCGGTCGTGTTACCGTACCACACTGTGATACAGCCAGTTAAGACACTTTCAATTATACAGCGATAAAAGTTCACTAGTCCTTTTGTACTTAAGCCAAATTTTTTAAGGCGCCTCAGAAAGTACAGTCGCTGCTGCGCCTTCTTGAGGATGTACTCGTTGTTGAGTGACCATGTGAATGTGTCTGTGATATGTATGCCCAGGAATTTAAAGTTATCAACTATGTCGACAGATGACCCTTTGATGGAAATGGGGGTGTGGATGCCTTTGGACTTCCTAAAGTCTACAATGATTTCTTTGGTCTTATTGGTGTTAAGTGAGAGGTTATTGTTATCGCACCATAGAGTTAGATCCTCTATCTCCCTCCTATAGGCCCTCTCATCACCGTCGGTTATTAGTCCGATCACTGTGGTATCATCCGCAAATTTAATTATGATGTTGTTCTCGTATCTGGCGACACAATCAAACGTAAACAAGCTGTACAGCAGAGGACTGAGGCAGCAGCCTTGGGGCGCACCGGTTCTGGTGAGAATTGTGGATGAGCTTCTCTCTCCTATGCGAACACACTGAGGCCTACCCGTCAGAAAATCAAATAGCCAGTTACAGATGGAGCTGCCCACACCAAGTCCACTGAGTTTCAACACTAATTTAGATGGTACAATAGTGTTAAATGCGGAACTATAGTCTATGAACAGTAGTCTGACATAAGAGCTTTTCTTATCTAGATGTACCAGGGCAGTGTGTAAAGCAAGAGAGAAGCAACCCTCAGCAATATTACACCACTCATGTCATCCCACCAGCTGCACCCATCCCCACACCATGTGCCCTATTAAATGCACGCTCCATCACCCAAAAATCATTCCTCCTAAATGATTTCTTCACTACAAATAGCCTGGACATTTTTTGTATCACAGAAATCTGGCAGAAACCTCCGCGTCATCAGTGCCCATACCCGAAGGCGTGGTTGGCGAAAGGGCCTTTCTGTGTGAAGTTTGCATGTTCTACCCGTGTCCCCTAGGGTAGGTACCCTCACAAAAAACATGCAGTAATCCTGGTCTAAACTGCCTCCCCCTGGCCAGCCGGGGCGCCTGATGGAGGGGAAAGGAACTGGTTGGAATAACGTGTTCCTTCCACGCGCTACGTCCAACCAGGGAAACTCCCCCCTGTCAGGTGTAAAGGAACAACTTGGACACTCAGGCATGAAGGAAGCATGAGTTCAAGTCCGTTGCTCTCCCCTTGTCCCCCATATATGGGGACTAGGTTGGTCTCCCCTTGTCCCCCATATACGGGGACTAGGTTGGTGGAGGTTGTGTAGAGCCCAGGATCACATTAGATGATTGACACAGGGGATAAAAATGGGTTACAAAATCGTGGGATAAAAAATATTAAAAAGAAACCTGGCAGAGGGCAGAGGATTATACAACGTTAATAGAACTGTGTCCACCGAGCTGCTCTTTCAAGTCCACCTCCAGGCCAGCCGGGTCAAACGTTGGTGGCGGTTTGGCTGTACTTTGTAAAGACTGTTTTTCCTCTCGGACAGTGAGCTGCGATAGCTATAGATAATTTTAACTTTTAATTACAAAAATTGGGCTTTAAATCCTTTTTATTGTATTTTAATTCATCGCCCCCCCCTGGTTTTAGCAACTCATTTTTCGATTTTAGTGACCTTTTGACATCCATTATTATTATGTGAGAGATTTGTATGACTAGGAGATTTCAACTATACCACATTAACAAAAGACCTCTCCGCAATGAACTTTCTTAGCATCACAGAGTCTTTTAATCTTGTCCAACATGTTACGGGTCCTACACATGACAGGGGAAATACTCTTGATCTTGTTTTTAGCTTTGGCGTAGACATATAGGCAACATTGTTATTAATGATCATGCAATGCAATGACAGACCACAAATCTCTAGTTTTTAACATAGCTTTTAGCCCTGACTGTGTGGCCGGAACGCGCATTAAGCGCTCCCGTATAGTGAATGGTCAATCCGCTGAAAACATCTCTGCTGCTTTTACCAACTCCACAATTCAACTGCCCCCAAATGCCAGTGAAGATATTAATGTTTTAGTTCATTCTTTTAACTCGCACTGTACAGATATTTTAGATGAAGTTGCTCCCTCCAATCCTGGCCTCCTTGCATTGGCTTCCGGTGAACGTCAGGGTTCCGTTCAAGGTACTTGTGCTCAGCTTCAGAGCAATGCATGGTCAGGCCCCTGGCTACTTGATTGACCTGGTACCTCGTTATGTGCCCAGAAGAGTGGAATGCTCTCCCACTATAGCGCTGAGATTTTCCTCCTCTGTGGGCATTTTAAAAAAAATAGCCTCAAAACATTTATTTTTAAACAAGCATTTGTGGATGGTTCAACCTTAATAAACCTACCTTTTGTTTGATGATGTACTTATGATGATCATATTGTTGTCTTGTTTGAGCTGAATTGTACAGCTCATGTTTTATCTGCATTGTTTGCTTGTTTACCTTGTTCTGTATTTTTATTGTATGTAAAGCACTCTGTGAGTCCTCTCTGTTAAGTGGATCAGTGGATTTTCTGTGGTCTGAAGTTTTCTTTGGGGTTTTTTGGGCCTTTTGAGCTACAATGAACACAAATCCCATTGACATATATGGGATTTGCAGTAAGTGATGTCACTTACTGCCGGCAAATCAGAGCACCTGTTTGAGCCAGAAAACCCCAGATCACAGAAAATCTACTGAATGTTAAAAGTTCATGTTTTTTGGGTGCAATTGAGATTAGAAAACCTAAAAAAAACAAGAACAATTCCAAAACCTTTTTTTTAATGTCACAATCCCTTTAAAGGTGCTATATGAATAAAATGTACTCCCTTACTTACATTGCTTTTAGGGTATAA
>NC_139708.1:38725611-38783111 GCF_964188405.1 Protomyctophum parallelum
TCTATGGAGAATAACATGGGGTGATCTTAATATCGTCTACTATAAGCGTTGTGGTCCAAAAATAAACAAGCTGTCTCGGCGTTATTGTCAGGGAGGTGTCTCTGTATCGTTTGCAACAGTCAGTCACTCATTATGATACAGTCTGCTTCTATAGCGAAAATCTAACTAATTCAGTAGCAGTAACATTAGCGTTTTCTCTCAGTCAGTTGATTCTTCATATCCATATGAGTGAAGTGGCCGGGATGACATGTTTATTTTTCAAACACAGTTCTTATATGAAGCAATCTAAAAATCCTCCTATATGGCGATTTCAATGCAACTAAAAAAATACATGAACCTGGGGACTGACGCCCTCTACTGAAAGTGACGTCAGACTTCGGTGCTCTATAGCACCCCTCAGACAAAAACATTGAGGTCTTGTTTGAGCTAAAACAACTAGTATTTGGTTAAGCCTTTAATATTTAATTAATTTTGTATTTGTTACGTCAAAAAGGTGGGATAATTTGCTGTACTCATATATCCTTGGTATGTACTGTTGCACTTCTTTTGGATCAATTGCACAGTGACACAGACTTATGGTTATGGCCATTTTAGTAGCTTTAGTAGTAAACGGCATTTCCTCTGATGAGAGGTAGATTAAATTAATAAAGTAACTGAGATGTGTTCTGTCTATGGATGTTGAGCCTAATAATTTCACTCGAGGAAAGTAATGATCCCCCCCCCTTCTTCCTCCCAATAGGACACAGGGAGTTGTTTTAGAAAGTTCCAATCCTCCGGTCACACCTCTGTGTTCATTCACTTAACGAAACTAGGAGGAGAAGTCATTCAAAGAGAATACAGGGCCACCGATGGACAACAAGTGTTTTTATTCTCCTCTGCGATGCTGAGGGTCATGAGATCATTCTGTCCAGCCAGTCTTCCAGGTCTTCCTCAGTCACCTCCTGTTTGACCGGGGGGGAATCTAGAGACAACTCCTCCATCTTCCCTGGAAGTGCCTCCTCCGCCCCTTCTTCAAGCTCTGCACGTTGCCGACTGTGGGATAACGGAAGTGCACGCGGCGTTCCCGCATCGACCCGATCCCGAGCAGGAGTCGTCTCTCCGTGCACGACGTCGACGGGCCGAGCTCCCGGGGAGGCCGACGTGAAGGGCTTCTGTAAACCGAGCAGCTGGTCTAGCTCCGCATCGTCCACGGCGGCGGGTGCCTCGGCCGCTTTACGAGAACACTGAGGGGAACGAGGGCTCGCCGCTGCAGCGCCCGTAGCCCAGGAAACCCACCGGCTCGCGCCGACTCCTCCGAAAGCCGAGGCGAGCGGAGCGAACGCGGCGGCCTTATTAAACGCCACGTCCGGTTTCGGTGTCGCGGTCAAAGCGGGCAGCTCCACCGGTGTCGACGCCGGTACCAGCTCGGCCTCCAGGGTCAGTCTCTGGTGGAGAGGAATCTTCTGGAGGGACGCCGCCAGCGCCGGAAGGTCCACGCACGCAACTGCCGCCGCCGCCGCCGTCTGACCGCCCGCCGCCGCCGCGAAGGAGTCCATTTCCCAGTCCTTCTCCTCCGCGAAGCGGAACTGGGCGAGGGAATCCCCCGCCGACTGCAGCAGCACATGGTAGTCCGTTCCTCTCCGCGTGGGGGCGTCGCCGTCGACGTCAGCCGCTTCCTCTCGCTCCCACTCTGCGTATCGCTCCCAGTTGGACTGCAGCTTCCTCCTGGAGAACGCCTTCGTCTCAGTCCCAGCATCATCATCATCATCATCATCATCCTCCAGCACGGCGTCGTTTCCTTCGCCCGGGCCTCGGCGCCCGCTCCCGCGGTGATGCTCCCTTCTTCCGCGGCCACAATGGTGGGCTCCGGCTCCTCTGCTTGCACGGCCTCCACCTGCATTTTTTACCCCACTCCCACTTCCACTCCCACCTCCTCCTCCTCCTCCTCCTTTCGGATTACCTCCCCTACCTGTGGCCGTACGGCCATCCATTGCGTGCCAACAACAGACGGAAGCAAAAACAATCTAGAGCGTTCTTCGTGGTGCGTTTGTGTTCTGTGAAGCAACTTGGATAGGACGTCACGTGGCCACTCTGTGACGTCAGACACCTTGGATAGGACTTCACGTGGCCACTCTGTGACGTCAGACACAGGACTTCTAGCTCACTTAGGTTAGATAGAACCCAACACAGTGGTGTCCGGTTAGAACGTAAACCAGGATGCTTCGACTTCTGCCTTCTCCCTGAAGCCGACCCTTGTTATATATTCTCCGACTATGCTTGTCACGATGACTAAGCCAGTTAGATCTATCCATATATGGTTCTACCACATCTATTTGATATGAGCACTAGGTCGGGTCGGGCCAAATATAGGGAATGTCATACTAGACATGTCATATGTCATATATCCCAACGTCCTAGTCGGATATCCCTATATTTGGCCCGAGCCGACCTAGTGCTGATATCAGATAGATGTGGTAGAACCATATATGGATAGATCTAACTGGTTTAGTCATCGTGACAAGCATAGTCGGAGAATATATAACAAGGGTTGGCTTCAGGGAGAAGGCAGAAGTCGAAGCATCCTGGTTTAAGTTATAACCGGACACCTTGGATAAGACTTCACCTGGCCACTCTGGCCCCTTTTCCACCGGTTGGTTCCCAATGGGAACCGGTTCAGTTCTTTTTGGTTTTTAGTCCATGAGCCAGAGCTCCAAAATTGAAACGTTAATTATGAATTGAGTGTGCAAAACCATACCTATATTAGATTATTATCACCATGAAACTTCCCCAATTGAGTACTTACACGAAGACAATGATTTATTGTATTACAAATTTTATTTTTTTAATATGCAAATGAGGCATTATGTAGGAAAATATGAAAAATAATCCAAAATATGAAAAAGCTACTACTGTGCAAGGGTTATCATGTATTAATTTACTTGTATTGATCCTATAAACAATTTAATATAGGGTATAGTTTTCCCACCAATTTTGGAGCTCTGGCTCATGGACTAAAAAACAAAAAGAACTGAACCGGTTCCCATTGGGAACCAAGCGGTGGAAAAGGGGTCAATGTGACGTCAGACACCGTGGATAGGACTTCACCTAGCCTCGATACCAGGCTTTCATTTTTGTTGGTGCAAAAATGTAAAGCCTGGAGGAACGCATTGGCCGCTCTGGTCTAAAAGTGGGAGTCAACCCTTCCGGGTGGGCGTCGCTCCAAATGATGTGACGTAGCGCTGCACTAGGGGGGAGAGGAGGGGCCGGGGGTGACGGACAGATCGATGAGATCCAATCAGGGCGTGCGCAAATCTGAGCCGCGACCCGCCCCTCTAGACCAGAAACCTAACACGTTAGCTCAGGCTAGACTTCACCCTACTACATGGTATCCAAGGTGACCGTGTAGTAAGCTACGTAACCGTTCTGTTATAATCCCATCGCCCGGGGGAACATGTCACAAGTCCTAGAGGCAGAAACTTGCGGTATATGATTTACAGAGTGATTACGTGTGAACCAAGCAGTAGTGTTCCGTTTGTTTTCGGGGACTCATTTTAGCAAGACTACCCACAGAGAGAGAGAGAGAGAGAGAGAGAGAGAGAGAGAGAGAGAGAGAGAGAGAGAGAGAGAGAGAGAGAGAGAGAGAGAGAGAGAGAGAGAGAGAGAGAGAGAGAGAGAGAGAGAGAGAGAGAGAGAGAGAGAGAGAGAGAGAATCCAATAGAGGCTAAACTCCCAACGGGTCACCAATGGCGCCCTCCCCCTTTCCGCTCCTTCCCGGTCGACGTACAGCCATGGCAGCCCGCCGCCGGCCATGGAAGCCGTCGACCCAGAAGCTGACCTTCATCCTGCTGAGCTTTGGCTTCATCTGGGCCGTGATGAGGCTGCCACACCTCACCGCCCGGCACAGGGAGGAGGGGGTACCCTTCCAGTCGTCTGGTGGGGTCCCAGGGCAGAAGGAGGAGGGGGTACCCTTCCAGTCACCTGGTGGGGTCCCGGGGCAGAAGGAGGAGGGGGTACCCTTCCAGTCGTCTGGTGGGGTCCCGGGGCAGAAGGAGGAGGGGGTACCCTTCCGGTCACCTGGTGGGGTCCCGGGGCAGAAGGAGGAGGGGGTACCCTTCCAGTCACCTGGTGGGGTCCCGGGGCAGAAGGAGGAGGGGGTACCCTTCCAGTCGTCTGGTGGGGTCCCGGGGCAGAAGGAGGAGGGGGTACCCTTCCAGTCACCTGGTGGGGTCCCGGGGCAGAAGGAGGAGGGGGTACCCTTCCAGTCGTCTGGTGGGGTCCCGGGGCAGAAGGAGGAGGGGGTACCCTTCCAGTCACCTGGTGGGGTCCCGGGGCAGAAGGAGGAGGGGGTACCCTTCCAGTCGTCTGGTGGGGTCCCGGGGCAGAAGGAGGAGGGGGTACCCTTCCAGTCGTCTGGTGGGGTCCCGGGGCAGAAGGAGGAGGGGGTACCCTTCCAGTCACCTGGTGGGGTCCCGGGGCAGAAGGAGGAGGGGGTACCCTTCCAGTCACCTGGTGGGGTCCCGGGGCAGAAGGAGGAGGGGGTACCCTTCCGGTCACCTGGTGGGGTCCCGGGCACACTTCTCCCCGCCCGGGACAAGTGTGAGCTTCCGCCTCTGGACGGCTTCCCTCACTGCGAGGCCAAGCTCGAATGGATGAAAGACATGTGGCGGTCGGACTCCTTCTACAGAGACCACGGCGTGGACGGATCGACCTGCTCCTTCGTCATCTACCTCAGCGAGGTGGAGAACTGGTGTCCTCGTTTACCCGGGAGGACAAAGACCCCCCTCGCCGGCGAGGCCCGGGACAGGCGAGGCGGACAGGCGGAGATCAGGACCACTCTTCGGGAGTTGTACGGGATGATGTCAGGCAGGGAGGAGCTTCGCTGGATGATGCTGAGAATCGAGCGCATGGAAGAGCTGTGGGTCAGCGCCGTCCGCTCGCTGGCCGACAAACAGAACCTGGCCGGGTGCCAGAGGAAGAAGGTCCTGTTGCACCTGGGCCTGCAGTCCAGCTTACGCATGGCCAGCCAGGCGTTCAGCGGCGGTCCGCTGGGAGAACTCGTGCAGTGGAGTGACCTCATCGCCACGCTGCACCTGCTGGGGCACGACATCACCATCTCCGCCTCCCGGGCCGAGCTCAGAGAGGCGATGCTGGGCGGCGGGGCGGGGAAGTCCAGCTGCCCCGCCCGGGCGGCTGCCGATCCACCGACTGATCTGATCTACATCGACATCGTGGGACTCAAAGAGTTCAGGGATGTCCTCGGAGCCTCCTGGGCTCGGTACCGATGCGTGACGCGGGTTCTGGACAGCTTTGGGACGGAGCCGGCGTTCAACCACGCCGACCACGCGCGGTCCAACGGCCTCCAGACGCCGTGGGGAATGTGGGACCTCAACCCTCAGCAGTTTTACACCATGTTCCCACACACTCCCGACAACAGTTTCCTGGGCTTCGTGGTGGAGCAGCAGCAGCAGCAGCAGCTTCCCAAGAAGCGGCACCAGGCCGTGGTGTACGGAAAAGTAGACGACTTCTGGAGGGACAAGAAGAAATACCTGGACATCGTCAACAGATACATGGAGGTGCACGGCACCGTGTACGGCACAAGCCCCGCCCACGTGCCCGACTACGTGAAGAACCATGGGCTTCTGAGCGGCCGAGACCTACAGATCCTCCTGCGAGAGAGCAAGTTGTTCGTGGGCCTCTCATTTCCCTACGAGGGTCCAGCTCCTCTGGAGGCCATAGCCAATGGCTGCGCCTTCCTCAATCCCAAGTTCAAGCCGCCCAAGAGCAGCAAGAACTCTGACTACTTCAGGGACAAGCCCACCCTGAGAGAGGTCACATCCCAGAATCCCTACGCAGAGGTGTACATCGGCAAGCCTCACGTGTGGACGGTCGACATGGAGAACTCGGCCGAGGTGGAGAGAGCCCTCCGCTCCATCCTGAACCAGAAGATTGAGCCCTATATGCCCTACGAGTTCACCCCGGAGGGGATGCTGCAGAGAGTGAACGCCTTCATCGAGAACCAGGACTTCTGTCGCGGTGCGCCGACTTGGCCTCCTCTCAGCGCTCTGCGGGTGAAGATGGCGGACTCAGGCAGGTCCTGCACGCAGGCGTGCCAGGAGGCCCGGCTCATCTGTGAGCCCTCCTTCTTTCGGCACCTCAACAATGTCGAGGACCTGGCCAGGTTCGGCATACGCTGTCAGACGACGCAGTCCAGTGCCGACACGGTGGTTCCAGCTTACAGCGAGACGCTCCGCCACTGCGTCTTTCAGTCGGACCAACTCCTGTTCAGCTGTGCCGGGGCACACGCTTCACTGAAGCGGGCCTGTCCCTGCCGAGACTACGTGAAGGGACAGGTAGCCCTCTCGACTCTCCCAGTCGTGTGCCAGGTAAAGCTGCGACTGTGGTCCTGAATGAATGCAAAACAGGTGTGACCAACCAGGCAGGCGATTGGAGGGGACACTTCCAGACGGCCAGTGATTGGTGGGGAGCATACAGGAGTGCCGCTGCATTCCGAGTGGCTAACGAGGACCGAGCTTTTACATACGGAACAGAAGAGAACACAGTGCGACACGGAGGGAGAAAGACCTGTCATCCGCTTCTCCCTTCCGGCCACCACCACCTACTTCTGATATTTGTAGTTAGGCCTACTTATGATATAGAACAAAGCGGAGATCCGGGCCCACTTAATGTTAAAAGGAGGAAAACTTTATTGAACCGACATGTTTCGACCTATACGGTCTTCATCAGGGCTCCATCAGACCGTATAGGTCGAAACATGTCGGTTCAATAATGTTTTCCTCCTTTTAACATAAGTGTGCCCGGATCTCCGCTTTGTTCTATATCGATGTGTTCGCTTTGTTCTATATCGATGTGTTATCCCAATTGATCTCAGGAGCACCTTTTTACTATTTTTAATTGTTTTATACCTGAGCACCTTGGTTGCTTCCTTGCCTAGGCCTACTTATGAGTTGTGATTAGTCCAGCCAATTTCCTGTCTAATCACAGCGCCATTTTCGGCACTCGACACTTCGCCATACATGAGCATTTTTCGGGGCCTCAGATTTGAGGCTCAAAAGACTAGGCGGATATGAGTTGTGATTCTCTCTCTATTAGTCACATGTTGACTAGGAGGATATGAGTTATGATTCTGTCCCTTCCACCCCTTCCAGTCAAATGTTTAATGTTTGGTCACATTTGTCCCAAGAAGTCAAGATATTCATTTCGGGGAGTGTATTGATAGATCCATATAAATCCATATATCCCCATACAGTTACTACGTGGAAGATCCCTGATGTCACCAGTATGATGTCATATTACCATAGTACCTCCAGGTACTATGATAATGAATGCTGCACTGGAAGTACACTAGATAGATGGCGGATTTGAAGAGCACTACACCAGGCAGGGCCTGCTCAAGCGTCTCGAATAAGGATGAACCCGCGCTGAAAAGGTCCTCGACCGTCGTAGTGGTAGATTTTGGACTGAAAAGCACAGAGAAGGGACAGGTCTCAAACAAACCAGAAGCCACCCCGGGCCGCCAGGGGTCTTTGCTTAATTACGGGCAGCAAGAGGTGGCGGAGAAGGAGGAGGTTGATCCGGCGTTGGCGGTGGTAGTCGAACAGACTCCACAGCCTCACAGCACAGCTGTGGAAACGCATGGGAACAGCGCTCTTCATGGAACAAAGGGATGGGCTCCAGACGTTCTCGGGCACGGTGAGGAAAACACCAACGAGGAGGACTTTCTACAATTTCGGCACTCGACACTTCGCCATACATGAGCATTTTTCGGGGCCTCAGATTTGAGGCTCAAAAGACTAGGCGGATATGAGTTGTGATTCTCTCTCTATTAGTCACATGTTGACTAGGAGGATATGAGTTATGATTCTGTCCCTTCCACCCCTTCCAGTCAAATGTTTAATGTTTGGTCACATTTGTCCCAAGAAGTCAAGATATTCATTTCGGGGAGTGTATTGATAGATCCATATAAATCCATATATCCCCATACAGTTACTACGTGGAAGATCCCTGATGTCACCAGTATGATGTCATATTACCATAGTACCTCCAGGTACTATGATAATGAATGCTGCACTGGAAGTACACTAGATAGATGGCGGATTTGAAGAGCACTACACCAGGCAGGGCCTGCTCAAGCGTCTCGAATAAGGATGAACCCGCGCTGAAAAGGTCCTCGACCGTCGTAGTGGTAGATTTTGGACTGAAAAGCACAGAGAAGGGACAGGTCTCAAACAAACCAGAAGCCACCCCGGGCCGCCAGGGGTCTTTGCTTAATTACGGGCAGCAAGAGGTGGCGGAGAAGGAGGAGGTTGATCCGGCGTTGGCGGTGGTAGTCGAACAGACTCCACAGCCTCACAGCAGAGCTGTGGAAACGCATGGGAACAGCGCTCTTCATGGAACAAAGGGATGGGCTCCAGACGTTCTCGGGCACGGTGAGGAAAACACCAACGAGGAGGACTTTCTACAATTTCATCCAACGGCACACCGCGAGAGAGACCGACCCGAGGACCATCCTGAAAGACTTGCTTCCGGACACCGCATTCCCACCGGATCTAGATGACGTGACGTTGTGGCAGATCATCATTCGTATGTCAGAACCTCCGAGAAGAAAGAAGCGCGAGGACATTAACACCCTGGAGGATGTGGTCAGACTGCTCCGCCAAAGCAAAAAGATCCTTGTTCTGACCGGTGCAGGGGTGTCTGTTTCATGTGGAATACCCGACTTTCGTTCCAGGGATGGTATTTATGCAAGGCTCGCTGTAGACTTCCCGGATCTTCCAGACCCACATGCAATGTTTGATGTCGAGTTCTTCAGAAGAAACCCGAGACCCTTCTTCAAATTTGCAAAGGAGATTTACCCGGGGCAGTTCCGGCCATCACCCTGTCACACGTTCATATCTATGCTGGATAAGCAGCGGAAGCTTTTACGCAACTACACGCAGAACATTGATACTTTAGAACAGGTGGCTGGTGTTCAGAGGATCATCCAGTGTCACGGGTCATTTGCGACTGCAGGATGTCTCATCTGCAAACACAAAGTGGATTGTGAGGCTATAAGGGAAGACATCTTTAACCAGGTCGTTCCCCGCTGTCCGCAATGTCCCCCAGATACCCCCTTGGCAATCATGAAGCCTGACATTGTCTTTTTCGGAGAGGATCTTCCAGAAATGTTCCACAGAGCCATGGAGCAGGATAAGGATGAGGTGGACCTTTTAATAGTAATCGGCTCATCGCTTACAGTCCAACCGGTTGCTCTCATCCCAGAGTTCATTCCTCACGATGTGCCTCAGATACTGATAAATAGAGAACAGCTACCTCACCTCAACTTTGACGTGGAGCTACTAGGGGACTGTGACGTCATCGTTAAAGAGCTTTGTCACAGACTGGCTGGGGAATTTGAGCAGCTGTGCTACAATGCCTTAAGTCTCAATGACGTAACAGAAAGAAAACAACGATTACCAGCTCCCACAGAGCAGCGTTCCAGCAAACACGTGCAGGAGGAGAATAGTCCATGTAATACAGGCTCAGTCAAGCCATCAGATGAGACAGAAGGTCACAATGTCACAAAGACTGATGATGTACCACCCCCACAGCTGTCTCCAAATTCTCTGCACCCTATCAAAGAGAGAACTGCGTCTTCAGAACGAAGAGAAGTTGCAGAGGTCATAAAAGAACGAAAATCCAACCTCGAGGTTGGCAGACGATGCCGGGTCGATCAAACCAGCAGAATTCCAATAAGCACACGACTTGAGACATGTCAGTACCTGTTCCAGGCACCAAATCGCTACATCTTCCATGGGGCCCAAGTATCCTCCGACTCTGAAGATGAGACGTCAAGCTCCTGTGGAAGTGAGAGTGAGGACTCGTGCTGCAGCGCTGACGCCACGGAGGAAGAGGAGAGCGAAGAAACAAAGGGGGCACAATATCACACGAGCTAACTTCACTAGTATTCTGACAACGGGAACAATGGGTACTCTCATACGGGATCCGCTCCTAATTCCGACGGCACATTAGTCCGACAACGTGGCTTTAATGATAATTAATTGCATTTTTATAGCGCATTTCCAAGTGCTCAAAACGCTTTACAATGGTTCATTCATTCATACAATGGGAGGTGAAGCGGCAAACAGTCGACGCCAGCGTCCTCACTTCTCACATTCACACACACACCAATGGTGGCGAGCTCACACTGACCGACTCATTGGCGGCAATTTAGGGTTCAGTGTCTTGCCCAAGGACACTTCGACATGTGGACAGGAGGAGCCGGGATTTTAACCGCCGACCCAGGGATCATTGGACGACCTGCTCTACCTTCTGAGCCACAGCCACCCACGCGCTTTGCGTGCAGTTGAGGTTAGCGACGGGATTAGTATAATGTGCCGTCGGGATAATGACGCTGACCCTGAACGGGTACCACGAGTTTGATAACCCGAGGGACATGCGTTCAGGATTTCAATCGGCCTAGTTTTGACAGCGGCTGATCAAAGCATTCGATGTACTCCACAGAAGATATGCATGCATTACAGAAACAAAAAAAAGTAGGGGGGGGTGATTAAGCGATTGTGAGTTGTTCAGACTCTGTACGTTCATATGGAAATGTGAACATCCACATCTACTCACCGGCATTTTTCTGTGTCCCAAAGTGCAGCTCCAAATCCAGATATTTCACCATGTCGTTCAGTTTGTCATAGTCGGAATTCTCACCCAGCTGGAAGAAAAGAAAACTGCAATGTATACTAACTTATGTTTATACATTGGTACTGCAAATGTTTAAAAGTTATTTTCATGCTTCTGTTACCTATAAGCCTTCCTCCTGACCACTAGAGGCAGTGCGTTTAGCTTGGCATATACCTCTATCGGTCATACAGAATTCATAGAACCGTGTTTACGTTTTGTTAAAGGGGCATTTCACTAATGTTACACCCACATCTTGTTTTATAAATCGTTAGCCTCATAGGATAAATGCCTAAGTCATTTTTTATGATTTTCGGATAATAAGAAAAAACACATTTTCTCGCAAGTATGTAAGAGTTTTTAATGCAGATTTTTACAATGGCTTCCTGAGGGGTTAACAAAATGTTTTTTACAAAAAGATAAACATGAGAGTCATTCCATAACAAAAAAAGTGACTTAGGCCATTTTCAAGAAAATAATCTGTGACTTAGGTATTTTTTAATACATGTCTACTAAACACCTGGGGGTCTATTAGAGTGATGTTAACTCCATACTAAACACCTGGGGGTCTATTAGAGTGATGTTAACGCCATACTAAACACCTGGGGGTCTATTAGAGTGATGTTAACTCCATACAGAACACCTGGGGGTCTATTAGAGTGATGTTAACTCCATACTAAACACCTGGGGGTCTATTAGAGTAATGTTAACTCCATACTAAACACTGGGGGTCTGTTAGAGTAATGTTAACTCCATACTAAACACCTGGGGGTCTGTTAGAGTAATGTTAACTCCATACAGAACACCTGGGGGTCTATTAGAGTGATGTTAACTCCATACTAAACACCTGGGGGTCTATTAGAGTAATGTTAACTCCATACTAAACACCTGGGGGTCTATTAGAGTAATGTTAACTCCATACTAAACACCTGGGGGTCTATTAGAGTAATGTTAACTCCATACTAAACACCTGGGGGTCTATTAGAGTAATGTTAACTCCATACTAAACACCTGGGGGTCTATTAGAGTGATGTTAACTCCATACTAAACACCTGGGGGTCTATTAGAGTAATGTTAACTCCATACCAAACACCTGGGGGTCTATTAGAGTAATGTTAACTCCATACAGAACACCTGGGGGTCTATTAGAGTGATGTTAACTCCATACTAAACACCTGGGGGTCTATTAGAGTGATGTTAACTCCATACTAAACACCTGGGGGTCTATTAGAGTAATGTTAACTCCATACTAAACACCTGGGGGTCTATTAGAGTAATGTTAACTCCATACTAAACACCTGGGGGTCTATTAGAGTAATGTTAACTCCATACTAAACACCTGGGGGTCTATTAGAGTGATGTTAACTCCATACTAAACACCTGGGGGTCTATTAGAGTGATGTTAACTCCATACAGAACACCTGGGGGTCTATTAGAGTGATGTTAACTCCATACAGAACACCTGGGGGTCTATTAGAGTGATGTTAACTCCATACTAAACACCTGGGGGTCTATTAGAGTGATGTTAACTCCATAATAAACACCTGGGGGTCTATTAGAGTGATGTTAACTCCATACTAAACACTGGGGGTCTGTTAGAGTAATGTTAACTCCATACTAAACACCTGGGGGTCTATTAGAGTAATGTTAACTCCATACAGAACACCTGGGGGTCTATTAGAGTAATGTTAACTCCATAATAAACACCTGGGGGTCTATTAGAGTGATCTTAACTCCATACTAAACACTGGGGGTCTGTTAGAGTAATGTTAACTCCATACCAAACACCTGGGGGTCTATTAGAGTAATGTTAACTCCATACAGAACACCTGGGGGTCTATTAGAGTGATGTTAACTCCATACTAAACACCTGGGGGTCTATTAGAGTGATGTTAACTCCATACTAAACACATGGGGGTCTATTAGAGTGATGTTAACTCCATACTAAACACCTGGGGGTCTATTAGAGTGATGTTAACTCCATACTAAACACCTGGGGGTCTATTAGAGTAATGTTAACTCCATACTAAACACCTGGGGGTCTATTAGAGTAATGTTAACTCCATACTAAACACCTGGGGGTCTATTAGAGTGATGTTAACTCCATACTAAACACCTGGGGGTCTATTAGAGTGATGTTAACTCCATACTAAACACCTGGGGGTCTATTAGAGTGATGTTAACTCCATACTAAACACCTGGGGGTCTATTAGAGTAATGTTAACTCCATACTAAACACCTGGGGGTCTATTAGAGTAATGTTAACTCCATACTAAACACCTGGGGGTCTATTAGAGTAATGTTAACTCCATACTAAACACCTGGGGGTCTATTAGAGTAATGTTAACTCCATACTAAACACCTGGGGGTCTATTAGAGTAATGTTAACTCCATACTAAACACCTGGGGGTCTATTAGAGTGATGTTAACTCCATACTAAACACCTGGGGGTCTATTAGAGTGATGTTAACTCCATACTAAACACCTGGGGGTCTATTAGAGTGATGTTAACTCCATACTAAACACCTGGGGGTCTATTAGAGTAATGTTAACTCCATACTAAACACCTGGGGGTCTATTAGAGTGATGTTAACTCCATACTAAACACCTGGGGGTCTATTAGAGTGATGTTAACTCCATACTAAACACCTGGGGGTCTATTAGAGTGATGTTAACTCCATACTAAACACCTGGGGGTCTATTAGAGTAATGTTAACTCCATACTAAACACCTGGGGGTCTATTAGAGTAATGTTAACTCCATACTAAACACCTGGGGGTCTATTAGAGTAATGTTAACTCCATACTAAACACCTGGGGGTCTATTAGAGTAATGTTAACTCCATACTAAACACCTGGGGGTCTATTAGAGTAATGTTAACTCCATACTAAACACCTGGGGGTCTATTAGAGTAATGTTAACTCCATACTAAACACCTGGGGGTCTATTAGAGTGATGTTAACTCCATACTAAACACCTGGGGGTCTATTAGAGTAACTGTTGTTTGCTGTGTATGCAATGTAAAAATGCCCAAGTCACACAAAGTGAGTTAGGCGGCAACGTAAACATGCTCAAATCACACAAGTGACTTAGGCAGATCATCATTTTTGAAGATAGTGAGCTTTGTGATTGGCTGAGGACATAGGCGCTAATCCAGGACGATGTAGCAGCCCCAGGAGAGCACCTGTAGGCAGAAATCTCAATTTCGCCTTGATTTATCCTATGAGGCTAACGAAATATAATATATAATGCCGCTGTAGCATCACGGAGGTGAATGTAAAGTTCCTCCTGGACTACGATGCACTACAGCTAGGGATGTCCCGATCACGTTTTTGTTTGGCTCCTGTCCGATGCAGGTCATTTCATTTTGTAGTATCTGCCGATACCGATTTCTCCCGATCCGATATTCATATTTTTATAGAACACTTATGCTATATCACAATAGTACAATATCGAACATCACAGACAATATCTGTGGATATATAATATTGTGTGAGATGGAGGATGACTGGTTTAAGCTGTCACACCTGGCCTGAGTCAAACTAGAACTGGACTCAAGAGCTGGGCGTGGCTGCGCACCTGTTGTCCCTTGATCAAGGGGGGGCTGTCGCTCCGGTTCGGCCTCTATCCTATTTTCAGTAATATTATTACTTTTTTCCAGTAATATGTAATATGTAAAACTATAATATGTAAAACTATTTACTTTCACATTTTGGGTAATAATATTACATTTACTTTTTTCCAAAAGTAATATTATTACTATTTTCACGAGCCTTGGTGGAACTGTGGGTTTGAGTGTTTATTTATAATGGTAGACTGGATATGGGTCAAGTTGATTTGCAGACTGCTGATCCGCTCTAGATCTAGACTCTAGAGCGGATACGGAAACGATGTGTGAAGTATCGGATGCAGAAGTATCGGATTCAGAAGGGCGGGCCTTAAACCGTCCGGAACACGGAACAACAACCTAAACTAGTGTGTGTAACTCGTTAGACTGCACTGTTAGAGAGAAGAGACGTAAACAAACTAAGCATGGAGGAGGTGGAGGAGACAGAGACCCCGGCACAACAAAGCGTTATAACATTCAATACTTGGAAGTATTCACATTATTTTGAGTATGTCCGCGATCGAGACAAGATGAACATTATTGTCCGCTGCAAGTTGTGCATAGGGAAGAAGCTATATTCCACGTCAAAAGAATCTACTTCAAATATCAAGAAACACACAGAATAGGGGAGGGGGGACTGCTAATGTTGAAAATGCAAAGTAAGACTTTTGGGGACAAAATATGCAATTACTGGAGGCGAGAGAAAAAAGTAATAAGTAAAGTAATAAGTAACTAGTTACTTTTCTCAGGTAGTAATAAGTAGTGTAACTTTATTCCTTTTTTTAAGTAATAAGTAATAAGTAGTATATTAGTGTTAAAGTAATATTTTGCCAACACTGGGCGGGACATAGCGGAAGAGGGAGAGGGACAAGGGTAGACATTGGTGATTTATAAGAGCATTCTTAATAAGGTAATTGACATCAGGTGGAGTGGGCCCAGCTGACTACAGGAACTAACGTTCACCTCTGATGAGCCACTTTTGTAACCTGACGCTGCCAGATCCAAGAAGCTTGCTACACAAATTTGTTTCACAGCTTATTGGGATCTGGGATCGCGGAAGCAAATTTGATGACGGGGCTGTTCCTTTTTTTCAAGATACTTGGTAGATGATTGGATGGGACCGTCTGTCTATCACCGTGTGGGCGTGCAAACACAACCAATCATATTGACGTGTCTAGATAGCTTCACATCCGGTTTCGCACATATCCCGCCCTTAGCTCACGCTGATTGGTCCGGTACGGAACGGATTTTTGTCAGGTCAACTGCCTGAGTGATCCCAGATGATTGCTGTGTTGGGAAACATGGTTACCCAATACCGCCCTCATCTGGCAGAGTCAGGTTACCACTTTTGAGGAGCCACTCCTCTCCAATGTCTGGCTTTTGAAATGACATCATAAATTATGTCTATTAATGTTTGTTTAGTCCATTCAGAACCCCTTTTGGTGATTTAAGCATTATGTTAAACTTTAGCTATAAAAAAATAGCAGATCTACAAGCTCATAGCTGCACGTAGATCTGCTATTTTTGAAAGAAACGTGACAATGTGGCGCAAATCTTTGAATATAATTATATTCCTTCAGAGCGAACGTTTTTAACTCAAATCTTTGCTTCTGGGTGGTCCTTGGAACAATATATTTTCAGATGGGGGTCCGCAACCAAATAGGCCTACAGCTCATTCTGGGGCCCCTTGACATGAAATGGTTTGAGAAACAGTGACATAGAAAACATGGGCTTTTCAGAAAACTGTCATGGTTTACTTTAGAAGACATTTTGTAGAATCGGTCTCAGGTCTAAATGGGTTAGAGCACTTTAAAACACTATCAGTGCTGGAAGTGCTTCAAAATAGGAGCTCTGGGTGGCCGGGGTTGTCTCAGCGCTTTTACTCTGAAAGCCATGACCCGGAAACAATCTATTAAAAAAAGTTGACTTTACATACAAAATTCTGAATATTCTTATCTCGCCCCGTATCATTGAGGATGCGCTAGGACGTCCAGCGACGTCTAAGGCTCAGCTCGTTTTTAATCCTTAAGACGCCCAGGGACGTCGTACGTACAGAAACAGTTAATAGTACCTATTGACAAGTCTATGGAGTTTTAATGTTTGTTTAGAGCACTTTAAACAAACCAGGTGCCCCTCACTTCACACAAGTGTGAATGTTTACTTCATGCCATGTTCATCTCCTCAACTTCATTTAAAACAGGAATTGGGTGCAAAATGGCCCCATTCAGCCCTCGCTCACACACGCTCACCTGTCCCCAGATGGTGCCCTCAGAGTTCTCCACCTGCTCCCAGCGAAGCCTCTTCACGCTCATGTGGTTGGAGTCCATCCTGGGGAGGGAGGCCCGGGGCAGGGGCGGCGGGGAGCACGGCGGGGGCAGCGGGGGAGGCGGTGGGGGCTCCTTGTTGTCGTCGTTGTGCTCACAGGGGTCGGACAGGGAGTGCGGGAGAGACTGCGGCTGGCCGTGCGCCACGCGAGGCTGCCTGTGAACGAATAGTTTATTTCGGTACTTAAATTTTTACATTTTTAAAGACGGCTGTGTTATAAGGTCAGGTTTAGCACCGAAAAGGTGTAGGCTGAAGCCAAAGCTTATTATGCCTACTATACCCTTTTTAAGAGTAACATTAGTTACTGGGAAAAAAACAGCAGAAGCAGAGAAGAGAACAAAACACTTTTTTTTCCCTTTTTTTTTCTTCCTTGTTTTACAAGATGTGACAGGCTAATTGAGACAATAGGCCGAGAACAATCAGAGCTCCGTCCAAACGAGGAATGAAGTGATAATGATAATAACAATAATAATGATAACAATCATAATAGGAATAACAATGATCTTATAGTGTTTTATATTTATTAAGTGCCTTGATTATTTATTGAGTATACCTGTGGTGCGACTGGGGGTGGATGTGCGGCGGCGGCTGCGCCTGGTGCAGCTGGTGCGAGGGCTGAGAATGCGGCCGGGCGGTCTGGCTGGAGGAGTGCGTGGCCTGCGGCTGCGACGACTGCGGGTGGAGCTGCTGCTGCTGCTGCGCGGGCGTCACGGGCTGGAAGGTGGAGAGCGGCGGGGGGGGCTGGGGGTGGTGGGGCTGCAGGGGCTGGAACGTGGACAGCAGGGGCTGCGGCCGGTGGGGCTCCTGGCTCTGGGGGCGAGAGTGGATGAGGTGGATCTGCTGCTGCTTGGGGTCCTGCGGAAGGGGCTGCGGGGTCACGTGGTGGATGTGCTGGATGCGAGGGGAGGCGGAGTGGCTCTGCTGCTGGACGGAGCGGGGCCTCTGCGGAGAGGGATTGGCGGGCTGGGGGTGGTGGAGGCCCGGGTGCACCTGCTGCTGGTCCTGCTGGCGCCTCTCCTGCTGCAGGGGACCTTTCACACTCCTCCGGCTCTGGTGCGCGGCGGCGTGGGGATCCCGGGCGAACTGGGCGGGGGCGGCGGACGGCGGGTCGTGGCGGGCCTCGTGCAGGAGCTCGGCGGAGGAGGAGTGGTGGACCCTGGCCTGATGCTGCGCCTGATGGTGGGCTTGGTGGAGCATGTCCGTCGAGGAGTGGTGGCTCTTCCCGTCGTGGTGCGTCTGGTGAGCTTGATGGAGAAGCTCCATGGAGGAGTGATGGGTCTGGGCTTTGTGCGTCTGGTGAAGCATCTCGGTGGACGCGTGGTGGCCCTGCTGCGCCTGTTGCATCTGATGCAGCATATCGGTGGACGCGTTGTGGCCCTGCTGCGCCTGTTGCATCTGATGCAGCATCTCGTTGGACGCGTGGTGGCCCTGCTGCGCCTGTTGCATCTGATGCAGCATCTCGTTGGACGCGTGGTGGCCCTGTTGCATCTGATGCAGCATCTCGTTGGACGCGTGGTGGCCCTGTTGCATCTGATGCAGCATCTCGTTGGACGCGTGGTGGCCCTGCTGCGCCTGCTGCATCTGATGCAGCATCTCGGTGGACGCGTTGTGGCCCTGCTGCGCCTGTTGCATCTGATGCAGCATCTCGTTGGACGCGTGGTGGCCCTGCTGCGCCTGTTGCATCTGATGCAGCATCTCGGTGGACGCGTGGTGGCCCTGCTGCGCCTGCTGCATCTGATGCAGCATCTCGTTGGACGCGTGTTGTCCCTGCTGCTGCGCCTGTTGCATCTGATGCAGCATCTCGTTGGACGCGTGGTGGGCCTGGGTTTTGACGCTGCGCCGGCTCTGGTAGACGCCCTCGGTGTGCTGCTGCCCCTGCTGGAGGGCGTGGCCGCCGGCCGAACGGGACTGACGCTGGGACTGACGCTGGGGATGATTTGCGAGTGCCTGCTGCTGCTGCTGCGCCTGCCGCATCTTGTGCATGGGATGGTTGGCCTGGTGGTGGACGGACTCCGGGGAGGGCAGCGGGGGCAGGGACTGGTGGAGCTGGTGGAGGGAGTGGGCCGCCGGCGGCTGCGGGGACGACGCCTGCGCCGGCAGGGACTGGTGGCCCTGGTACGCCTGCTGCTGCTGCTGCATCTTCTGCTGCTGCGCCTCCTGGTAGGCCTGCTGGCGCTCCTCAAAGGCCTTCTGCTCCTCGTAGGCCTGCTGGCGCTCCTGGTACAGTATCTGCTGCTCCTGGTACACTTTCAGCTCCTCGTAGATGCGCTGCTCCTCGTACTGCCTCTCCTTGTAGGCCTGCTGCTCCTGGTACAGCTGCTGCTGCTGCTGTCCGTAGGCCTTCTGCTCCTCCAACGCCTGTCTCTCTTTGTACGCCTGTTGCTGTTGTAGTTCCTCGTAGGCTAGTCTCTCCTTGTACGCCTGTTGTTCTCGATCCTCGTAGGCCTGTTGCTGTCGCTCGTAGGCCTGTCTCTCTTCGTAGGCCTGTTGTCTCTCCTGGAAGGCCTTCAGCTCCTGTATGGTGGCGCGGGCCTGCAGCTCGTCTCTGTTGGGACGCACCTTATGCAGTGACACAAGAGAATTACTGTTATTTCATCTACCCAAGTAGTGTTAATACGTGGCAACCAATGTGCTAGTTAAATACCTGTAGAAAATGACTCGACTGGAAGTGCGGATTTAATTCATTTTCTATATGTTCTTTTGGAATCTGCACCCAGCACACGCCTGAAACTATATGAAACTGTCTGAGTAGAGCGTGCCTTTTCCCCTGAAGAGAACTAGTTAATACCTGGCAACCAATGTGCTAAGTAATGTTAATACCTGGCAACTAATGTGCTAAGTAATGTTAATACCTGGCAACCAATGTGCTAGTTAATACCCGGCAACCAATGTGCTAGTTAATACCCGGCAACCAATGTGCTAGTTAAAGGGACACTCACCCTTTTTGCTAAAAATATATGTTAATGACGTTAGCAGATTTAGAACACTTTCCTGGGGTTCTTTATGTGTGTAATATGTGGGTTTAGAAATTTTAGATTTTAGCAGTGAGCCCAGTGTCTCTGATGTCATCGACACTGGGCTCACTTCCTTCCTGGACTACAATTCTCATAATGCTTTGGTGCACTGCTCCTCCTTGTGGATAGGGGGAGGGCTGTCATGTAGTTCAGGATGTAAGTGAGCCCAGTGTCCATGACATCAGAGACACTCTAAAATAGGACAACTTTAGTTTTTTTCAACCACGGTTCATGTTTTAGGTTGTTATGAGAGAAAGTAAAAGAGTGTTCATTCTTTTTCATTTGCTGTTTTCTTTCGTTTTAGGGATTTTAGCTGTTTTTGACAGGGGCATTCGAGCATGGGGCTAAATATGAATTTCTTTACAAAATGTTATAGCGATTTATTTTTTTATTCTTTACTATAGTCCTACTAGACCCCAAGAAATTACATCTGGCCACAGAAGATCACAGCATCTACTGAATGTGAAGGTAGCCTACTGGGGGGAAGCCACACTGTGTGTCATAGGCTCAATATGTCAGTTTGACACATTCAGTAGATCCCGTGATCTTTTGCAGCCAAATGTAATTTCTTGGGCTCTAGGACTATAGTAAAGAATAAAAAAATAAATCACTATAACATTTTGTAAAGACTATTTAGACCCGTGCTCGAATGCCCCCGCCCCCTGTCAAAAACAGCTAAAATCCCTAAAACGAAAGAAAGCAGCAAATGAAAAAAAAATACACTCACCTTTTACTTTCTCTAATAACAACCTAAAACATGAACCTTGGTTGAAAAGTTGTCCTTTAATGTAAAACTTTAATACCTGGCAACCAATGTGCTAGTTAATACCTGGCAACCAATGTGCTAGTTAAAACCTGGCAACCAATGTGCTAAGTAAGGTGCAATGTGCTTCCCTCCCTCCACTGATCGACCTTGTTAATAGTCATGTGCAGTGAACTCCCCTCCCTCCGCTGAGTATATACCTGGCAACCTAAGTGATGTGCAGTGAACTCCCCTCCCTCCGCTGAGTTAATACCTGGCAACCTAAGTGATGTGCAGTGAACTCCCCTCCCTCCGCTGAGTATATACCTGGCAACCTAAGTGATGTGCAGTGAACTCCCCTCCCTCCGCTGAGTATATACCTGGCAACCTAAGTGATGTGCAGTGAACTCCCCTCCCTCCGCTGAGTTAATACCTGGCAACCTAAGTGATGTGCAGTGAACTCCCCTCCCTCCGCTGAGTATATAACTGGCAACCTAAGTGATGTGCAGTGAACTCCCCCCCCCCCCCGCCTCCACTGACCTTGTGCAGCGAGTGGCGCTTGGGCAGCACGTTGCCGCGCGGAGGAGGCGGCGGGGGCGGGCCCGACTTGCGTCGGACGGGCACGTACATCCTGGGGGAGTGGTCGGGGGTGTAGGCGCGAGGAGGGGGAGGGGGAGGGGGCTGCTGCTGCATCATCCTGGGGGAGTGGTCGGGGGTGTAGGCGCGAGGCGGCTGCTGCATCATCCTGGGGGAGTGGTCGGGGGTGTACGCGCGAGGCGGGGGAGGGGGCTGCTGCTGCATCATCCTGGGGGAGTGGTCGGGGGTGTAAGTCCGAGGCGGGGGAGGGGGAGGGGGCTGCTGCATCATCCTGGGGGAGTGGTCGGGGGTGTAGGTCCGAGGCGGCGGCGGCTGCTCCCGCGGCGAGGCGGGGGGCGGGGGGTCGTTGAACTGGACGGGCGGCGGAGGGGGCGGGGTGACGGGGTGCGGCGGGATGTGGTCGGAGCAGGACGAGTAGGTGAGAGAGGAGGCGTTCTCCTCGCCGCTGATGAGCAACCGTTGGGCACAGTTTAAAACCCACATAACCAATACTAAACTAGAAACAAAATTTCAAGATTTCTGGGTGCCTGAAGCTTGCCAAGTCTGTGCAGCATTTGAGCCACGGACCACCATTTGATGACATTTAGCCTCTCAGAAGGGTCCATTTGGTTACATGTGAGCCAGGTCTCCCCATTGACTTTCAATGGGGTAATTTGTCTTAGTTTATTGCGCATTACGTTGCCACCAACATTCTAATTCTAACATGCTAACATGCTAATACTAACATGCTAACATGCTAGCATGCTAACATTTTAATGCTAACATGCTAATGCTAACATGCTAATGCTAAAATGCTAACATGCTGCTAACATGCTAACATGCTAATGCTAACATACTAATGCTAACATGCTAACATGCTAATGCTAACATGCTAATGCTATAATGCTAACATGCTAATGCTAACATGCTAATGCTATCATGCTAACATGCTAATGCTAACATGCTAATGCTATCATGCTAACATGCTAATGCTAACATGCTAATGCTAACATGCTAATGCTATCATGCTAACATGCTAATGCTAATATGCTGACATGCTAATGCTAACATGCTAATGCTAACATGCTAATGCTAAGATTCTAATGCTAACATGCTAATGCTAACATGCTAATGCTAAGATGCTAACATGCTAATGCTAACATGCTAATGCTAACATGCTAATGCTAAGATGTCTGAGCTGTAAGGGTCCATTTGGTTTCGTTCAGGGGGGCGGCCCGGTTCCGGCAAGCCGCCCCGCTTCTGAAACTATTGAGAAATGACAGAGTTACGTGTTTCCCCGATTTCTTTCATTGACTTTCAATGTGTGTGTGTGCGTGCACATTTGTGCATGTGTGTGCGTGTGCGTTCGTGTGTGCGCGTGTGTGAGAGGTGGTCAATTTGACCTTGAATCATTAACAAAGTATCATTTTCAGCTGAGCTGAGTCTATGCGAATGCAACCACTATTGAAAGTTTAAAGCACACTTACTCAGTGAGAGAACGTATGTCCGAACATCGCAAAAAGTAAAAGTCTAATGCGATTTTTGTTTTCGCCGTGAGTGACCCGAGACATTAAGGTACGCCGTGTGCGATCGTGGTATTGGTACGATACAAAATGTGGTTATAAGAGCGAGTTAAGAAATTGTGTTTGTGATGAAAAAATTTAAATCGTGTTTCTACGTAACAGTATGCCAGAGCAATGTGGCTCCAAAGTAACGTGTCGTTTTCTGTTTTTACCCGCGTTTCCCCATTGACTTTGCATGGGGCATTTTTCGCGTCGTTTATTGCGAATTACGTCGGCACGGTAACCCGAAACGGAAAGAAAAGCACAAGCACACCATTCCCGGCCGAGCCGCACGTTTCGATGTATATATTGTGGGCTTTGGTAAACTGTGCGGCCGGCCATAGTGGTCAAAGTTTCGGAACATATACGATTATTATTACGATTAAATATGTGTTGCGGATTTCAACCTGTGTTTCTGCCATTGCATGGCAGGCACCCAGAATAAGAAACTAAATAGATGAACTGAAATTATATAGACAAAATGTATAGCCTGGTTCCAGCCCTGAATCGCTATAGCCTGCACGCCCATTAAGAAAATGATGTTCTGGCGATTCAGGTCTGGAGTCTCTGCCTGTACGGCGGCGTCAGTGTCGTTCGCAGCTGTCACTCAACAGCGTCAGACAACAAACATGGCCGCCCCCCACTATACTCACGACCGTATCAATCTGGCTATTAAATCGATGCATGATAAATAGTTTCTTTACAGATACGAGAGGTTTTATAAACATCATCATCCGACATATTTTACCGCTTTTGTTTACATGCTAGTATAGCACTCGTTGGCTGTGTTTTTGTTTGGTTAGCAAATGGGTTAGCCAATATAGCCTCATGAATGACAACAACGTCATCTGCTTTCCTATACTATTCTGATTGGTTGGTATGAACCAATCACCGAAGACTGCCGCTTTGACGACACCCATCCTATAAACTGCTGCCGTGGGGAGGGCTTTCGGTCTGAACTCTGAATAATGAAGTGAAACGGAATGGAAATTCAGACTGAGTGTCAGGCTAGACAAAATGCCCTTAGTTTTAGTTTGGTTTTGTAACTGAATACATTTTTAAATGCTATCGTTTGTTAAAGGTATATTCAGTGATTTCACTTAATTCAAATATCACTTATTTTTTTGTTTTGTTGTGATAATCCTCCCTACTATAGAGTGTGCTGACCATATAAGGAGTTCCTCCCTGTCCCCAGTTAACCCCTGGGGTTTCTATCCTGATTGGACGAAAGGCTGGGTCCCACAGCCAAAAACGAAACCTAAGGTTTTTTGAGTGAAATCACTGAATATACCTTTAAGTCCTTGTTACACAATACTTACCTTTTCAATCCTGAACCTGACAAATTATCCAAAGTATAAAAAAAACTAAAACTAAAACACTAAAACTGATTTTTTTTTTAAGTGAACTAAAACAAAATAGCATTTAAAAGAAAGAAAACCTAATAAATACTATACGAAAAACCCGCTCCAAAAAACAATTAAAACTAACTGAATTGAATTAAAACTAAATGAATTTAGGAAAAAACAATAACATTCAAAACTAAGGTAAAATGAGAAATCCCAAACTATGATGACCTGCTGAAGCTGTGCACGTCACTGTGCACGTCGCTCGGGCTGCTGAGCTCCGGCGCCACAAAGCCGCCGCCCACCTCCGTGACGTCATCCGCCACGGCCACGCCCATCTCCTCGTCGTCGTCCTCGTCGTCGTCGGGAAAAGTCATCTGGACAACATCCTGGCATTACCAATTTATAATAATAATTATTATCATCATTATTATTATTACCAATAAGGGCCCTTCTCGGCCCCACCCCTCTCCCATTTGTTTATATTGTGTTATGGATCCAAGATGGCCGCAGCACCAGGAGGGGCCGGGGCGGAGGAGAGTGGGCGGGGTCGACATATGCCCTTACTGGGCTGCGTTCACACATTCAAGACACCTGTCTTGTGACTGTGTTTAACAGGTTTACTGCCACCTGCTGGACGCAAATCCAACCTCAGACTGCCACGGGCTGCGGGGGGGGGCGATTTAGAGGGTGCACACACAGCACTAGAACGGATGCTGTGGGCGTCCATCTTAATGCTAATAAATAGCGTCAATGCTAGCGAGCTAAACTACAGCCATCCTTGCTCTAGAAAGCGCCAATGTTTCCATTTAGACCACCGGATAATCAGCAAAGACCTCCGAACATCGCGCACTTTATCCAAACCATGGAGAGATCCGTAGATTAGGAGTTATTGATCTTTTAGTCAGCCTGTATAATGGGGAGTTGGACTGTCGCTGTTGCGCAACCTGGTCTAGAATCGCTAAAGAAGGAAAGGCAGAGCCAAAATAATAATGAAAAAAAAAATAGAAATCAGCGATCCGGTTTTGATATCAATAATAAAGCTTATCCGGCGGAGAATTCCGCCAAAAGCGGAAAGTAATTACATTCCTTATGACGGAGTATACTCCTCCAAAAGCAGTAAGTCTGTTAATGGCCACTCCAATGCATTTCCAATGGAAGCCCATATGGTTTGACCAAACATTTTGTTTGATGGCGGCGGGGGGGGGGGGGGGGGGGGGGGGGGCAGAACACATCCATCAAAGCTGTGTTCAGACACAAGTCAGGTGTCAGACACAAGGCGAGTGTCTTGAATGCAGCCCAGTAAGGGCATATGTCGACTGCAGCACATCTAAACTAAACACAATATAAACAGCGACCTGCGCAGTGATATTATATTATCGCTACGCGAGGCTATAGCTCTGATTGGCTGTGTTCCCTATGTAATGTTATGTAAACTGTATTCCACTGTTTGACTGTCTGTTTTTCCGTTTTGTGTTTCCTGTGAGGACTGCGGATGAAAATTAGCAACTGTGCTATATCCGGTGTATTTACGTCCATGTGACGTCCATTAATATGCATTGTCCTATCCAAATAAACAAATAAAGTAAATAACCACCGACATTATACTGTGTTAAGACTGGCATCACCCACCGACATTGCACTGTATTAAGGCTGGCATTATACCCACTGACATTACACTGTATTAATAATAATAATACACTTCATTTGCATAGCACCTTTCATACATAACATAAATGCAACTCAAAGTGCTTCACAGGGCAGAACATAAAACTAGCAATAAAACACAGGCAAGCAGTTATAGAAAAATAAAACAATGGTAAAGAGCATACACAATAAAAGCATAAAAACATAGATGGACGAGAAACAAAGCACACAGCAAATCAGTCAGAACTGAGATGTTAAAAACTCAACTAAAAGCAAGAGTAAAGAGGTGAGTCTTGAGTTGAGCTTTAAAAATGTCTACAGAGGGTGCGTGTGCGTGTCTGAGTTGAAATGGAAGTCTATTCCAGGCTGTAGGCCCATAGAAGCAGAAGACATGCCTCACCATATACTGTTTTTTTTGGTAGATATTTTTTAGGCACTTCAAGCAGGCCAGCAGTGGAGGACCTGAGGGGGGGGGTGGGGGGGGGGGGGGGGGGGGGGGTGGGGGGGGGGTTTGGGAACGTATCTATAGGTAGGCATTCGCAGAGGTAAATCAATCCTAAAAAACACCGGAAGCCAATGTACGGAGTATAAAACTGGAGTATTAAAGGGATTGTGACATTAAAAAAAAGGTTTTGGAATTGTTCTTGTTTTTTTTAGGTTTTCTAATCTCAATTGCACCCAAAAAACATGAACTTTTAACATTCAGTAGATTTTCTGTGATCTGGGGTTTTCTGGCTCAAACAGGTGCTCTGATTTGCCGGCAGTAAGTGACATCACTTACTGCAAATCCCATATAATTATGTCAATGGGATTTGCCAGCAGATGTCACTGTTTTCACTGTGTTGCCTGTTTTCATTGTAGCTCAAAAGGCCCAAAAAAACCCAAAGAAAACTTCAGACCACAGAACATCCACTGAATGTTCAAAGTTCAGGTTTTTTGGGTGTAATTTGAGGTCATAAAACCTAAAAGAAAAAAGAAAAATAAATAAAAATGAATGTCATAAAACCTTTAAGGCACTGACTGGCATTACCCATGCACCGTCCGCCATCACGGCCTGAAAGGGTCGGGAAGCACTGGCCTAAAAAGTAAGGACTCTCCAAAAATCAGGATGGGCCCTGATGGCACCCCCCCCCCCCCAGAACTCTGTTGGCGATCGACAGACCGTCTCCATGCCCTTACCTCCTCGTAGTCGTTGTCGGGGGTCAAGAAGTCGTCCACGATGTCCACCCTGTGTCCCAGCTGCTCGCTCAGCGCGTCCAGGAAGCGCTCCGTGTCCTCGGAGTGCGGCGGCCGCGAGAAGGTGTAGCGGCGCTTGCCGGGGTGCTGCGGGGGGCTGGCTGGGTAGTCCGGGGGCTCCGGCGGCGAGGGAGGGGCGCTGTCGTCCAGGCTGATGTAAGGGTTGGACTCGCCGCTGGTCTGGCTGCTCAGCAGCACCCCCCCCTGCTGCTGGGGGTAGAACGGACCCCCCTGAGGCGGGCTGGGGAGGGGCTCCGTCCAGGACGCGGGAAGGGGCGGAGGAGCCTTACGGCTGCCTGCTGGAAAGGATGTGGAGGAGGAGGACCATCAGGTGGAGAAAAAAAAAGATCTTTTTAGATCAGTGTTTCTAGAAATCTGCTCTGGGGACTATACCAGGGGTCCAAAAAATTGGACCTAGTATGTGGGGTCTGTAACCTATATGTGGGGTCTTAAGGCCTATTTATAGTCTGGATTTTCGGTGGTAAGGTGACCACCGCTCCGGTGGTGAGCTGACCACCGGAGCTGAAATCACGTTGAGCGGTGGTGAGTAAAAACAGAGAGAAGGGCTGGAGCGGTGGCGGTGGTTTGCTCTTCACCGCGGCTCAGTGACGTCATGTTGTAGTTCGGTGGTCACCTCAGTGACGTCATGTTGTAGTTCGGTGGTCACCCCACCACCGTAAATCCAGACTATGTATGAGCCGTTAATGTCAAATGTGAAGTCGGTGGGGAGTTATGTGGATTACAGACGTACCTACGTACACACACAGAGACACACATTAATACGTGGCCCAGCTTGACTGAGGGTTAGCCCTGGTCCAGTGCTTAAATAGCGAGTCTCTCTCTCTGACGCCCTGCCGGACTCCTATCCACTGCTCACTAGCAGCTTTAGCCGACACTAAGCCTGCTAGACCTGCTAGAGCTTCTCTCTAAAATTTTAATACAGCAATGTACCGGACAGAGTAATTTCTTCTATTACGGCATTTCCGGGTTTTCCGAGTTGGATTAATTTTATTTAATGACTAAAATAGTGCATTTTAGAGAGAAGCTGGGGACCTGAGACGCTTCCCAGATTCGAGAATAGAGTTTTAACTTAAGGTCTATAGCAGGCTTTGTGTCGGTGAGTGGTTACGTCGTTTTGTTTATTTTTGGGCAGTTCCCGTAAACCCTCGCACGCAGTGGGAAAAGCTGCTAGTGAGCAGCAGATGGGACTCAGTGAGAGAGAAACGCTGTAAGCACTGGACCAGGGCTATAGACTGAGGGGCTACCATCGTGCCCATTTTCTCAACTCGCTGTTTCTCTGCAAGACATTTCTCTATAAGCCAATGGGCTGTATTTTGCGTCTCTTAAGTACCAGGTCTTATAACTGAACTTAAGACCTGAAGGCGTGGTCAATGCTCTTTGGCCACACAGAATAGCCAAATGGCATTGATCACGCCTCCAGGTCTTAAGTTAAGTAATAAGACCTGGCAAAATACAGCCCACAATCTCCAACTGGTGGGTAAAAACTGAACAACCAATATATCAATTTGAAGAAAAATAAATCCAATGACTTAGCCCTGGTCAGAAACGGTCACATTATAGGATAATAAGAATTAATAGTAATAGAAAATACAGTATATTGTGGAACATACCTCTCCACTGAATTTCCATGGTCTGTTGTTCTGTTGCATGAGGGGACGACAAATGAATGAATGCATAATATCAATAATGCTTTCTTCCATATCAACTCCACTCCGTCCATGTCATTTCCCTTAATTGAACTAAATAAACACTACGATAAAAACGATAATTAAGTTAAACTGAATTGTGTGTTTTACTAAACCCACGGTAACTAAAACAGACAAAATGCCCTTATAGTTTTTCTTGTTACCAACACTAACTGAATGTATTATATATTCTTTGTTTCTTTTGTTGAGTTTTTAACAGGCCTATTTACTCTGACCTTTTTGAAACCTGCTGCAGGACTCCCCTGCACCTGACAAAAAAATAATAATATATGAACAAAACTACAACTAAAACTAAGCTTTGCCAAAAAAAAACCCCAAAGAATAATAACTAATAAAAACTATAGCAAACCCACAAAAAGAAAAGAAAACAAAGTAAAACTATAAACTCTAATGAAACATCCAAAACTATATTCTGACCCTGGAAGGTGGGGGAGGGCGTGGGCGAGCAGGCCTCCATGTCGAAGCTGTCCTGAGGAGGAGGGGGGCGACTCTTCAGAGACTTAGACCGCTTGCCCGAGTACATGTTCTCCAGCTCCGCGTACACGGCAGACAGCTGCACAACAACAACACAGAGTACAGCCATGGTCCAATCAGATCAATAATACAGTGAGTACATGTTCTCCAGCTCCGCGTACACGGCAGACAGCTGCACAACAACAGAGTACAGCCATGGTCCAATCCAGGGGTAGGTGTCGTATATGGACAATAATTTGTATACTATAATCATTCTATAATCAACTACACTCTGTGCTAAGTAAAATGTTAGAGTCTGTCTGTCTAGCTGAAAGCAGCCACAGTCGAGTACTCTGCATTGTGACAGTTAGTCTCAGAGGCCTGTCTTTGATATTTAAAGTCAAGGTGTCGTTGGCCTGTTCACATGCCTTTTGTTTAAGTCCAGATTCTGGGTCACACCTAAGGAAGTTAGCATGCTATTGTCTCAACAAAAGGTCACTTGATTATGTATGCATCTGCGATTCCTTATTCCTATGTATGTAAAATCAACCAACACCCAGAAACCACTGTTTGATGAAATAGGGGGTCTCTTAGCAGGCTGACCATCGCAGGTGGTGGGTCTGTCCGTGTGCTCCCGTGGCACACAGGCCACGGGGGAGCTGATGCTATTCCGTCACTCTGGACTCTGTTTTCTGATTGAATAAATGGTCAACTCTATACTTCAGTTCACATCTCTGCCTGCGTGTTTTTTCATCCGATCGTCTGAGCGTCTGAGGCTTTGATGCCTGGTACTCTTCGTCCTTTTTGTCTCTATTTTAGTCCAGTTGTAGTTAGTGTAGTGGGAGTTTAATTTACTTCATAGGCAACTTTGACGATGGCGAGGGCCAATATATTTCCACACTCACTCCAGAGGGGCCACGTACGGTGCATGTTACTGTCGTAGCAAAAATAGCCAATCTACAAGCTCAAAACGCGTCGCAGCGCGACGCGTTTTGAGCTTGTAGATCGGCTATTTTGTAGCTTGTAGCTAGCTTGTAGATCGGCTATTTTTTGCTATATTTGAATTGAAAACCTGAATAATATTTTATCCTAATAATTGGAATCCTGAAAAGTAACCTTTTTATTGAATTTCAAATGCATTTAGTTATAGTTATGTTAACTTTATGAACTGTTAGCATAACTACATTGGACACAAAAAGACAATAACATTTTAATACTAGTCATGAAGTAATTATCCCTCTAAGACCCAGCGTTGCTTTTTAGCAACAATTTTATTTTATTTAATTACTAAATTATTATTATTTTTTTCTGTTCTTTTTTTACCTAAACGTCATCAGTGATGTTCATTGCAATGCCATTTCAATGCCATTGGTCATGATATTTGCATATAAATACCCCCCACAGAGGCTGAAATTCACACAAATAAAAAAATTCTGGACTCTGTGCGATTTTGAACATTTCTTAACCTAAGACTTTTGACCTTTACCCTAATAAAAGTAGGTAAAATAATTGTAATATATGTTTTTTGTGATCATTAGAATGTCTAGAACATGTTTTATTCATTATTGTGAAAGATATCCCCCAAATGTAAATTATTAATTTATTATATTATTATTATATAATTATTATAAATCTTTCATAAAACTTTATTTTTTTTTATTTTTTTTAACATATTTTAGTCTCAGTCCTAGTATTACAAAGTAGTAGTAAGGTTGAAATCTATTTTTTGCAAGTAGAAATGAATGCGGGTGTTAGAGGGTTAAACAGCGTACATTGGCCTAGTAGTCCACTAGGCTAGCGAGGCAGCTGGCAGAGTGGGGTTTTGTGTTGTGTGTATTAGAAGGTGAAATTGGCGCTTTCCTTGGCTACTAATAGCCGGCGGGGTAAAACGAGCGCACCCTTTGGAAATGGTCGCCTATGAATACAATATTAGCTTACTGTATACAACGTACATTGGCCAGGTTGTATGGGGGAGGGGTTACTGTCTGTACATACATTGGCCTGGTTGTGGGGGGAGGGGTTACTGTCTGTACATACATTGGCCAGGTTGTATGGGGGAGGGGTTACTGTCTGTACATACATTGTCCTGGTTGTGGGGGGAGGGGTTACTGTCTGTACATACATTGGCCAGGTTGTGGGGGGAGGGGTTACTGTCTGTACATACATTGGCCAGGTTGTGGGGGGTCTCGGGCAGCGAGGTACATACATTGGCCAGGTTGTGGGGGGTCTCGGGCAGCGAGGTACATACATTGGCCAGGTTGTGGGGGGTCTCGGGCAGCGAGGTACATACATTGGCCAGGTTGTGGGGGGTCTTGGGCAGCGAGGTACATACATTGGCCAGGTTGTGGGGGGTCTTGGGCAGCGAGGTACATACATTGGCCTGGTTGTGGGGGGTCTCGGGCAGCGAGGTACATACATTGGCCAGGTTGTGGGGGGTCTCGGGCAGCGAGGTACATACATTGGCCAGGTTGTTGGGGGTCTCTGGGAGCGACGTTCCGTCTCCTGACTGCCTCTCTCCTGGAGCCAGCCTCATCATGGTGTCCGTCACCGCGTCCGAGCGGGAACCTGCCGGGACGTCAAGCATCACTGCAAGTAACACGTACTAGTGAAGTAAACGGATGCTATTGGCTGTAAGCACAGCGAGGGGCGGGTCTAATTCACTCGCTATCGAGCGTCGCGGTCCCGCCCCCTCGAGAGACCCGGAAAATAAATCCCCGTTAATTTTCCTCATAGACTTTTCAGAAAGTATTTATTTAAAGACGTTTAACGCCGCGGACAAAGCCAACTGTTGCCGTGACAAATCATGACAACAAACACAATTTTTCTGGCTGAACAAATAATTAGAAAGAAACAAACACTTTTTTTGTTGTAATTATTTGTTTGGTCACAAATATTGTGTGTGTTGTCATGATTTGTCACGACAAGAGTTGGCTTTGTACAACGCTTATAAGGTCTTTAAATAAATACGTTTTGAAATGTCTATGGGGAAAAATGCATTGGGAACGATTTCCTGGGCCTGGCGTCGTCATGAAAGAGGGCGGGACTGTGACGCTCTATAGAGCCAGTAGAAGTCCTAGAAGCATACCCTATACTTTATCATCAAATAAAACAATCTAATGATAACTAACATCAGATTGATGATAAAGAGGCACGCGGCCATGACCAGGTCGTCATGACCTGTGATAACGAGCATATACCCATGCCCAGGCGCGTGGCCATGACCAGGTCGTCATGACCTGTGATAACGAGCGTACCCATGCCCAGGTGCGTGCCTATGACCAGGTCGTCAGAGCTCCGCCCCCTCGTGCTGCTGCGCTGGTAGGTGGTCCCGGTCACCCTCATGGAGCTGCTGCGGCGCTGGGGGGCCTCCGGGACCCCCCTGGGGCTGTCGGGCTCCTGGGGGGGAGGGGGCGGCGGGGGAGGGACTGACACGGGTGCACACACACACACACACACACACACACACACACACACACACACATACCACAGTCATGTTACGTGTTAAAACACAATCTGTGCCAGGAACTTTTGGTTACGTTTTAAGCCGTAAAACCCCCTGTGCACGTTATTTAACACCGCCATTGCCGAAGTCCTTTGTCAATTGAAGCCTAATTTTGATACTAACGCTTACCGCCATTGCCGAAGACCTTTGTCAATTGCGCTTTTATGGTGCATTCGATCGTCCGAGCCATAATGCTACTCACGTTAGCCGGTTAGCTAGCAATGTTGTTAGCACAGCACTGGATCGTTCATCTTAGATCGTCGTCGCAATAATAATCCATTCTATCCGTTTCTTTCAATCGCCTGTATCGCCTGTCCCAGATGGCATTTTGGTCAAAACAGCGTTTCTTTCACGGCACAGAGCCGGCGATGTGGAGCTCTCCAGTGCATCGGCATAGATCGATCATGTAAACAAAGGCTGTCTCGGCTCTGAAAAATGTGGCTTATCAAAATAAGAGCTCGACTGAAAAAATGCTGCCGTGAATTATGTCCTAATATTTCAATTAATTATAGTGCTAAATGGGTTTAAAATAAATAAATATATAATATATTTTTAATATATATATATTGTTTTATTATATATTTTAATCTGACGTGTACGCAATGTGCACATGGATGCGCCCACGGTTATTTATTCTTCCATTTGTCCCTTATCTCTGGCACCTGAACAGCGTTTCTATTGTAACAGGTGTCATGGATTGTGACATGACATGACATGACATGACATGACATGACATGACATGACATGACATGACATGACATGACATGACATGACATGACATGACATGACATGACATGACATGACATGACATGTGATTCACTGTTAAAGCCAGGGTTTATTAGCTGGGGATTACATTAGATAATTGACACTGGCTGAACAAATTTACAGAAATCGTGGGATAAAAAAGAAAAAGGAATACCAGACAACTCGCCCCTTTACCAACTCGCCTCGGGCGTACAGTCGGTGGAACAGCTGCCTGGTATTCCTAAAGCAAATGTCGTATATTAACCCATTTACACCTAAGGCCGATTTAGAAAAGGCCTTCTAAAACCTATGGCAGTTTTATGAAAGACACCCTAGAACCTGAGGTTTTCTGCAAAACTTCACAAAATTCCCATGGTTCACTAAAACATATATTACTCAGCCTCTGTAGCAGATAGAAACAAAATTCCAAAATCATTTCAGAGCTTACAACTTTGGCTATTGTTCAGAATAAAATTTATTTGCACAAATATGTATCACAAACTATAAAAAAATAAAATAAAGTAATATAAAACGAATAAATTAGGTATAAACAACTACATGTCTGCATATCTCCTGAACCGCTGATCCGATTGACTTCATACTTGGCAGGTGTGTTGTTGTACAAACAGGGAAGTGCAGTACCAAGTATGAAGTCAATCGGATCAGCGGTTCTGCAGAACCAGCCCGACCCGCCTGAAATGGACAGTAATATCTCCTGAACCGCTGATCCGATTGACTTCATACCTGGCAGGTGTGTCGTTGTACAAACAGGGAAGTGCAGTACCAAGTATGAAGTCAATCGGATCAGCGGTTCTGCAGAACCAGCCCGACCCGCTTGGAATGGACAGTAATAGCTCCTGAACCGCTGATCCGATTGACTTCATACTTGGCAGGTGTGTTGCTGTACAAGCAGGTAAGTGCAGTACCAAGTATGAAGTCAATCGGATCAGCGGTTCTGCAGAACCAGCCTGACCCACTTGGAATGGACAGCAATATCTCCTGAACCGCTGATCCGATTGACTTCATACGTGGCAGGTGTGTTGCTGTACAAACAGGTAAGTGCTGTACCAAGTATGAAGTCAATCGGATCAGTGGTTCTGCAGAACCAGCCCGACCCGCCTGGAATGGACATTTGGAAGAGACCCTACAACGACACACAGACAACCTGTTACCATGGAGACAAGAGATAAACAACACCCTGTTACCATGGAGACAGAGATAAACAACACCCTGTTACCATGGAGACAGAGATAAACACCCTGTTACCTGTTACATTTGGAAGGTTGCCTTGGAAACACAACAGAAGAAGAAAGGTGAATTCAGTGATCATTAGTGCATAAAACGACGGACAAAGTGTCACAGTGTTCTTTTTTTCAAGTCAAGAACAGGCTCCCTCGGAACCATAACATAAAATAAAATAGTGCCTTGCAACATTTCACAAAAAAAAACAAAAAAAAAGAAGAAAAGTGAACTCAGTGCATATAACGACGGACATGCTTGCCGAAGCATTCCATGTGCACAGCTTCCTTGCACTGTTTGCACCCGTACACTGTGGCTGTGGGACGCTCACCAGTGCCACACTTTGCCACTAAACACTCTCTGCAGCCCCTTCTCTTGTCAAAGATCTTCTCAAAATCATGCTCTGTGGTTAGCACAGCTGGGGATGGAGGGGGGAAGAAATCGGGAGGAGGCCTTGCCACCACTGGGACAACAAGTTCCTCCATCAGGTCCTCCAGCCAATCTTTGTACCCCTTGTAGGAGGCGGAGAATGCTCTTCCTCCAGCAGCTCTATGGGCAACGAACCCGTTGTAGCAGGACACGGAGAGGAAGTAGAAAAACACCCTCCTCCACCACTTCTTTGAGCGATGCTCAATTTTATAGTAGCCCACCATTTGATCCAGAAGATCCACACCTGGAACAAACACATAGGACTCAGTTTACACGCACATTTACACTGAGAGGACCACAATGGAAAAAGGTTACCAGGCTATTTGTTTTATCTTTTTTGACAGATGTGTTCAAATACTGTAGGCTGTGTCATTTACAGTATTGTTTTTTTTTTCTTTTTTCAATAAATAAATAAAATCAATAACTCAAACAAACCCTTCATGTGCTTCTGGTAATCTGCAAGGCAGGATGGAACTATCACAGTGGTTTGGCTGGAGGCACCCTTCCTTCTCTGTACAGTCCCTGTCTCGGTGGGGTCGTGATGGTTGGACAGAACCATCACAGCCTTAGTGTCTTGCCAGACACAGAATGTGAGGTCGTCCTTCTGGGCGACTCGGAATTCATGCTTCGCCAAATTAGCCTTTTTTGTCAGCTGTCCGTCCTTTGGCAGCCCCTTCCTGTTGGCCCGAATGGTGCCGCAGGCATCCATACCCTTGCTCTTCATGTCCTGGAAAAGCTCCACCCCACTATAGAAATTGTCCATATATATGGACAGGTTAGAGCCATAGTATGGTTCTGCCAGATCCATTACCACACGATGAGCAAGACCCTTCTCTGCGACATTCCCATCACGACCTGTGTAGACCTGGAAGTTGTAACGAAAAACCAACAACATGAATAACTTTGGTACTTGAAACGTACTATTACATCTTTGAAAAATGGGAGCTAACTGGTGTGATGATTTTATCTTTCTTACCTGGAAGGTTGAACAGTAACCCGTGGAGCTCTCCGCCATGACCCACACCTTGACACCCCACTTTGTGGGTTTGAGGGGAAGGTACTGCCTGAAGGAGAGTCTGCCCTTGTACTTGATCATGCTCTCGTCAACAGACACAGTACCGTTTACCCCATAGAGGGACTGGTATTGTGTTGCCAGGTGATCCAGGAACCAACGCAGCTTCCAGAGTTTGTACGAGCGGTCCAGGCCTTCCTCGTTGTTGTCTTGGAGATGAAGATATCTGAATATACACATAAGTAAGTAAGTAAGTAAGTAATGATAAGTAAATAAGTAAGTTACTTTGGATGAATAGTACGTCTTTAACTTTTCATCATTTGGTGATATTGTTAGTACATTGCATTATTCATGCACACACACACACACACACACACACACACACACACACACACACACACACACACACACACACACACACACACACACACACACACACACACAAATGTAATAACAATATCACCAAATTATAAGTAAAAAATATTCAAAACTCACATGCAAGCTGTCATAATAATTATTATCATAATGTATTACTGTCATAATAATGTATTACTGTAATGTATTACTGTCATAATTATTATTATCATAATGTATTACTGTCATAATAATGTATTACTGTAATGTATTACTGTCATAATTATTATTATCATAATGTATTACTGTCATTATTATTATTATTATCATAATGTATTACTGTCATAATAATGTATTACTGTAATGTATTACTGTCATTATTATTATCATAATGTATTACTGTCATAATAATGTATTACTGTAATGTATTAATGTCATTATTATTATTATTATTATTATCATAATGTATTACTGTCATAATAATGTATTACTGTAATGTATTACTGTCATTATTATTATTATTATTATTATCATAATGTATTACTGTCATAATAATGTATTACTGTAATGTATTACTGTCATTATTATTATCATAATGTATTACTGTCATAATAATGTATTACTGTAATGTATTACTGTCATTATTATTATTATTATTATTATTATTATCATAATGTATTACTGTCATAATAATGTATTACTGTAATGTATTACTGTCATTATTATTATTATCATAATGTATTACTGTCATAATAATGTATTACTGTAATGTATTACTGTCATAATAATGTATTACTGTAATGTATTACTGTCATTATTATTATTATTATCATAATGTATTACTGTCATAATAATGTATTACTGTAATGTATTACTGTCATTATTATTATCATAATGTATTACTGTCATAATAATGTATTACTGTAATGTATTACTGTCATAATAATGTATTACTGTAATGTATTACTGTCATAATAATGTATTACTGTAATGTATTACTGTCATAATTATTATTATCATAATGTATTACTGTCATAATAATGTATTACTGTAATGTATTACTGTCATAATAATGTATTACTGTAATGTATTACTGTCATAATTATTATTATCATAATGTATTACTGTCATAATAATGTATTACTGTAATGTATTACTGTCATTATTATTATTATTATCATAATGTATTACTGTCATAATAATGTATTACTGTAATGTATTACTGTCATTATTATTATCATAATGTATTACTGTCATAATAATGTATTACTGTAATGTATTACTGTCATTATTATTATTATTATTATCATAATGTATTACTGTCATAATAATGTATTACTGTAATGTATTACTGTCATAATAATGTATTACTGTCATTATTATTATCATAATGTATTACTGTAATGTATTACTGTCATTATTATTATCATAATGTATTACTGTCATAATAATGTATTACTGTAATGTATTACTGTCATTATTATTATCATAATGTATTACTGTCATAATAATGTATTACTGTAATGTATTACTGTCATTATTATTATTATTATTATCATAATGTATTACTGTCATAATAATGTATTACTGTAATGTATTACTGTCATTATTATTATTATTATTATTATCATAATGTATTACTGTCATAATAATGTATTACTGTAATGTATTACTGTCATTATTATTATTATTATTATCATAATGTATTACTGTCATAATAATGTATTACTGTCATAATAATGTATTACTGTCATAATAATGTATTACTGTCATTATTATTATTATTATTATTATCATAATGTATTACTGTCATAATAATGTATTACTGTCATAATAATGTATTACTGTCATAATAATGTATTACTGTCATTATTATTATCATAATGTATTACTGTCATAATAATGTATTACTGTAATGTATTACTGTCATTATTATTAACATAATGTATTACTGTCATAATAATGTATTACTGTAATGTATTACTGTCATTATTATTATTATTATCATAATGTATTACTGTCATAATAATGTATTACTGTAATGTATTACTGTCATAATAATGTATTACTGTAATGTATTACTGTCATTATTATTATTATTATCATAATGTATTACTGTCATAATAATGTATTACTGTAATGTATTACTGTCATTATTATTATCATAATGTATTACTGTCATAATAATGTATTACTGTAATGTATTACTGTCATTATTATTATCATAATGTATTACTGTCATTATTATTATCATAATGTATTACTGTAATGTATTACTGTCATTATTATTATCATAATGTATTACTGTCATAATAATGTATTACTGTAATGTATTACTGTCATTATTATTATCATAATGTATTACTGTCATAATAATGTATTACTGTAATGTATTACTGTCATAATAATGTATTACTGTAATGTATTACTGTCATTATTATTATTATTATTATCATAATGTATTACTGTCATAATAATGTATTACTGTAATGTATTACTGTCATTATTATTATTATTATTTATCATAATGTATTACTGTCATAATAATGTATTACTGTAATGTATTACTGTCATTATTATTATTATTATTATCATAATGTATTACTGTCATAATAATGTATTACTGTAATGTATTACTGTCATTATTATTATTATCATAATGTATTACTGTCATAATAATGTATTACTGTAATGTATTACTGTCATTATTATTATCATAATGTATTACTGTCATAATAATGTATTACTGTAATGTATTACTGTCATAATAATGTATTACTGTAATGTATTACTGTCATTATTATTATTATCATCATAATGTATTACTGTCATAATAATGTATTACTGTAATGTATTACTGTCATTATTATTATTATCATAATGTATTACTGTCATAATAATGTATTACTGTAATGTATTACTGTCATTATTATTATTATTATTATCATAATGTATTACTGTCATAATAATGTATTACTGTAATGTATTACTGTCATTATTATTATTATTATTATCATAATGTATTACTGTCATAATAATGTATTACTGTAATGTATTACTGTCATTATTATTATTATTATCATAATGTATTACTGTCATAATAATGTATTACTGTAATGTATTACTGTCATTATTATTATTATTATTATCATAATGTATTACTGTCATAATAATGTATTACTGTAATGTATTACTGTCATTATTATTATTATTATTATCATAATGTATTACTGTCATAATAATGTATTACTGTAATGTATTACTGTCATTATTATTATTATCATAATGTATTACTGTCATAATAATGTATTACTGTAATGTATTACTGTCATTATTATTATCATAATGTATTACTGTCATAATAATGTATTACTGTAATGTATTACTGTCATTATTATTATTATTATTATCATAATGTATTACTGTCATAATAATGTATTACTGTAATGTATTACTGTCATTATTATTATTATTATTATCATAATGTATTACTGTCATAATAATGTATTACTGTAATGTATTACTGTCATTATTATTATTATTATCATAATGTATTACTGTCATAATAATGTATTACTGTAATGTATTACTGTCATTATTATTATCATAATGTATTACTGTCATAATAATGTATTACTGTAATGTATTACTGTCATTATTATTATTATTATTATCATAATGTATTACTGTCATAATAATGTATTACTGTAATGTATTACTGTCATTATTATTATTATTATTATTATCATAATGTATTACTGTCATAATAATGTATTACTGTAATGTATTACTGTCATTATTATTATTATTATTATCATAATGTATTACTGTCATAATAATGTATTACTGTAATGTATTACTGTCATTATTATTATTATTATTATTATCATAATGTATTACTGTCATAATAATGTATTACTGTAATGTATTACTGTCATTATTATTATTATTATTATCATAATGTATTACTGTCATAATAATGTATTACTGTAATGTATTACTGTCATTATTATTATTATTATCATAATGTATTACTGTCATAATAATGTATTACTGTAATGTATTACTGTCATTATTATTATCATAATGTATTACTGTCATAATAATGTATTACTGTAATGTATTACTGTCATTATTATTATTATTATTATCATAATGTATTACTGTCATAATAATGTATTACTGTAATGTATTACTGTCATTATTATTATTATTATTATTATCATAATGTATTACTGTCATAATAATGTATTACTGTAATGTATTACTGTCATTATTATTATTATTATTATCATAATGTATTACTGTCATAATAATGTATTACTGTAATGTATTACTGTCATTATTATTATTATTATTATTATCATAATGTATTACTGTCATAATAATGTATTACTGTAATGTATTACTGTCATTATTATTATTATTTTTATCATAATGTATTACTGTCATAATAATGTATTACTGTAATGTATTACTGTCATTATTATTATCATAATGTATTACTGTCATAATAATGTATTACTGTAATGTATTACTGTCATTATTATTATCATAATGTATTACTGTCATAATAATGTATTACTGTAATGTATTACTGTCATTATTATCATTATTATTATCATAATGTATTACTGTCATAATAATGTATTACTGTAATGTATTACTGTCATTATTATTATTATTATTATTATCATAATGTATTACTGTCATAATAATGTATTACTGTAATGTATTACTGTCATTATTATTATCATAATGTATTACTGTCATAATAATGTATTACTGTAATGTATTACTGTCATTATTATTATCATAATGTATTACTGTCATAATAATGTATTACTGTAATGTATTACTGTCATTATTATTATTATTATCATAATGTATTACTGTCATAATAATGTATTACTGTAATGTATTACTGTCATTATTATTATCATAATGTATTACTGTCATAATAATGTATTACTGTAATGTATTACTGTCATTATTATTATTATTATTATCATAATGTATTACTGTCATAATAATGTATTACTGTAATGTATTACTGTCATAATAATGTATTACTGTAATGTATTACTGTCATTATTATTATTATTATCATAATGTATTACTGTCATAATAATGTATTACTGTAATGTATTACTGTCATTATTATTATCATAATGTATTACTGTCATAATAATGTATTACTGTAATGTATTACTGTCATTATTATTATTATTATTATTATCATAATGTATTACTGTCATAATAATGTATTACTGTAATGTATTACTGTCATTATTATTATTAGCATAATGTATTACTGTCATAATAATGTATTACTGTAATGTATTACTGTAATGTATTACTGTCATTATTATTATCATAATGTATTACTGTCATAATAATGTATTACTGTAATGTATTACTGTCATTATTATTATTATTATTATCATAATGTATTACTGTCATAATAATGTATTACTGTAATGTATTACTGTCATTATTATTATTATCATAATGTATTACTGTCATAATAATGTATTACTGTAATGTATTACTGTCATTATTATTATCATAATGTATTACTGTCATAATAATGTATTACTGTAATGTATTACTGTCATTATTATTATTATTATTATTATCATAATGTATTACTGTCATAATAATGTATTACTGTAATGTATTACTGTAATGTATTACTGTCATTATTATTATCATAATGTATTACTGTCATAATAATGTATTACTGTAATGTATTACTGTCATTATTATTATTATTATTATCATAATGTATTACTGTCATAATAATGTATTACTGTAATGTATTACTGTCATTATTATTATTATCATAATGTATTACTGTCATAATAATGTATTACTGTAATGTATTACTGTCATTATTATTATTATCATAATGTATTACTGTCATAATAATGTATTACTGTAATGTATTACTGTCATTATTATTATTATTATCATAATGTATTACTGTCATAATAATGTATTACTGTAATGTATTACTGTCATTATTATTATTATTATTATTATCATAATGTATTACTGTCATAATAATGTATTACTGTAATGTATTACTGTCATTATTATTATTATTATTATTATCATAATGTATTACTGTCATAATAATGTATTACTGTAATGTATTACTGTCATTATTATTATTATTATTATTATCATAATGTATTACTGTCATAATAATGTATTACTGTAATGTATTACTGTCATTATTATTATTATTATTATTATCATAATGTATTACTGTCATAATAATGTATTACTGTAATGTATTACTGTCATTATTATCATTATTATTATCATAATGTATTACTGTCATTATCATTATTATTATTATTATCATAATGTATTACTGTCATAATTATTATCATAATGTATTACTGTCATAATAATGTATTACTGTCATTATTATTATTATTATTATCATAATGTATTACTGTCATAATAATGTATTACTGTAATGTATTACTGTCATTATTATTATCATAATGTATTACTGTCATAATAATGTATTACTGTAATGTATTACTGTCATTATTATTAACATAATGTATTACTGTCATAATAATGTATTACTGTAATGTATTACTGTCATTATTATTATTATTATCATAATGTATTACTGTCATAATAATGTATTACTGTAATGTATTACTGTCATTATTATTATTATTATCATAATGTATTACTGTCATAATAATGTATTACTGTCATGTATTACTGTCATTATTATCATTATTATTATCATAATGTATTACTGTCATAATAATGTATTACTGTAATGTATTACTGTCATTATTATTATTATTATTATTATCATAATGTATTACTGTCATAATAATGTATTACTGTAATGTATTACTGTCATTATTATTATTATTATTATCATAATGTATTACTGTCATAATAATGTATTACTGTAATGTATTACTGTCATTATTATTATCATAATGTATTACTGTCATAATAATGTATTACTGTAATGTATTACTGTCATTATTATTATCATAATGTATTACTGTCATTATTATTATCATAATGTATTACTGTCATAATAATGTATTACTGTAATTTATTACTGTCATTATTATTATTATTATCATAATGTATTACTGTCATAATAATGTATTACTGTAATGTATTACTGTCATTATTATTATTATCATCATCATCATCGTCATCATCATCATAAGAATCTGTATCATCATCAGACTTGATTATACTGTATAGTATTGGTAATACGTATTGCTAGCACATTCATGTAATGTATTGTTTATTGTGTGATAAATAAAACCACTAAATAAAATTCTACTACTACTGTTATTTCTTATCATCATTGTAATTAATTATGAACTTGTATAACCATTCACTATCATCAGACATTATTATACTACTGTGTCTACCTACCTATAGACGTGTCTGTCTGTCTGTGTACAAATGTAACCAAATTACAGATAGATAGGATGGATATAATAATAATAATAATAATAATAATAATAATAATAATAATAATAATAAAACTTTATTTGTATAGCACCTTCATGACATGAAATGCAGCTCAAAGTGCTTTACAGAGCAATGGAGAATAAAAAAGAAAAGCAAGGCAAGATATAGATATATTATAGATAATAGATATCATGGGTTCATTTGGTTTCATTTGTAAACTTGTTATGGGAGGGGGTCTAGGTAGCATATAGGCTCATCATCGTTTCTTGCCAGCGTTATAATCATCATAATCATAATTTATTACAGTTCATAAAATACTCATCATTACCTCCAGATAGCAGCAAATCTGTCTCGTGACATGTACTGGGGAAAGTTGGTCTGAAGTAGGGGGCGTTTTATCCGCCAGTAATCCCGCCTGGCAGGAAGTTTTATAATGCCCATTCCGAGACAAATTCCGATAAATGTTTTCATCTCAATGAGCGTCACATCTGCCCATTTGGCTCTGGATGGAGTATCGGCTCTGCTCTGTGCAGCGTATCGATTTGTCTCCACCACCAGACGCTCAAACAGCTCCTCCGTGAACAGATGGGAAAATACCTGACCAGGTGTTGTTTTGTCAGGCATATCAATTTTTACACCCTTAAATCCAGTATATGACTTTTGTGTGCGTCGGGTAAAATTGTTGGTTTTCCAGTCAGCGTCCCAGCCCCTGAACTCCTCATCGTCGGTGTCATCATTGAACAAAAAGTTGCGTGTCCACTGGTCTCGATCCAGTGGTTCTGACGGCGGCTGTTCATAAGTTGGATCATCCAATAGATCACTGAGATCAAGATCACTGTTAGTACTGTAATCAAGTCCATCCACTTCTATGTCACTTCCATCACTAACTTCATCCTCTCGTCTGCTCCGTCCTGCTATTGCCTCCGCCATCTCTAGTATCGCTCCCCGTGATACGCGATACAAAATAAATCACAGAAAATCGTAGAAGAAGAAATAAAATCCCAAAATGCATTGTTTCATCCACAACAAAGTATTCTAGCGAATCATCATGCAGTTCATTGGTCACGTGTCCGGAAAAGCCCCGAAAAGACTACAAAACAACAATGAGACGTCTAGCGCACGCCGGTATCAGAGGTAAAGTGACGCTGCTGTAGCAGACGGTCTTAAAGGGAGAGTAACGTCCCCGCGGCAGCCGGTCTAAATGGGTTAAAATATATACAGGAGAGAAATGTGCACGGAAAACAGACAAGATGATGTTCCAAGATGTTGTTTATTCAGAGTCCACAGCACAGCAGCACAACATAGCATAAGCTCACACAGGAGCCAGAGCCAGCTGGCCACAAGTCGTGACCACTGACCAGCCTCGACTGACCCACCCAGTTACACTCAGAGTACAGGTATTAAGTACAGATTCTCAAACTAAGGTGAGAATGTAGGCGTGTTCACTGTTCCTCTGAAGACCCATTGATCAACCATGTGCCCACACCAATTCTATTGTTACACAAATTGCAGCAGGAACATACAGTAAACCGTAAACAAACCATCTCGACACCCTTCTTTTGAATGACAAAGGCAGGCGTTGTATAGACAGAGTGACTGCAGATACAACAGTATGAAGAATATGGGATTCCATAATTATACTTCTTCCTTGTGTGATTGACATGCTATTCTGTCCTTCTGCAGTAGACCTATTTTTGGTGATTAACATCTAGGGTGTCGGCTTCCCAGGGTGAGATATCCTGGAGCTGCCGGTGGCTAGCCTATCTGTATGACAAAAGAGTTTGTTGACCTGAAAGAACAGACTGGCTGATCAAAGACTGTGCCACTAATAATATGCAAGCAACTGTCGACCCCCACGCCAATGTAGAGTGCTTAAAGTAGTGACCAAAATGTACAATGAGTGGTCAGTCAGTGGCGAAAGCCTACATGGGGAGACGTCAGCCACTTTGCTCATGGCTGGCGTGAGCTTATGCTTTGTTTCACTGCTGTAACTTCGTTGAAATAAACATCTTGGAACTTCCATCTCGTCTGTCTGCCGTGCACAATTCTCCTCTGTATGGTAGGAAATATACTTCAGATGGTGCCTGAAACTCGTCATGGTGGTGTATGTGCAAACAACTGTCGACACCCACGCCAATGTAGAGTGCTTAAAAGGTAGACCAAATGTACAATGAGTTGTCAGTCAGGGGCGCAAGCCTGGTGTGGAGACGTCAGCCACTTTGCTCATGGTTGGCGTGAGCTTATGCTTTGTTTCACTGCTGTAACTTCGTTGAAATAAACATCTTGGAACTTCATCTCGTCTCATGTCTGCCGTGCACAATTCTCCTCTGTATGGTATGAAAATATACTTCAAGTACTTTTGTAAACTGTACATTTGCACAAGAACATGGGTTCTTGCCTAGAATTATTGATTCCTAGATACGACACAAACTAAGTAAATTATGCTTAAACAGTTAAAGGGATTGTGACATTAAAAAAATGGTTTTGGAATTGTTCTTGTTTTTTTTAGGTTTTCTAATCTCAATTGCACCCAAAAAACATGAACTTTTAACATTCAGTAGATTTTCTGTGATCTGGGGTTTTCTGGCTCAAACAGGTGCTCTGATTTGCCGGAAGTAAGTGACATCACTTACTGCAAATCCCATATATGTCAATGGGATTTTCCAGCAGATGTCACTGTTTCACTGTGTTGCCTGTTTTCATTGTAGCTCAAAAGGCCCAAAAAACCCCAAAGAAAACTTCAGACCACAGAAAATCCACTGAATGTTCAAAGTTCAGGTTTTTTGGGTGTAATTGAGGTCATAAAACCTAAAAGAAAAAAGAAAAATAAATTAAAATGAATGTCATAAAACCTTTAACCCCAGTAACACTATGCCTAAACCTAACCCTATTCCTAAACTTATATTTCTAAACTTATTCTCAGTAAAAACTAAATGAAGAATACAAGAACCGCCGCACCGAGCGGTCGACATGAGGTCGGCGGGGAAAAAAAGCGGGGGCGAGATGGAATTGGGGCGACCGTACCTGTTACCTCTCAAAGTGGGTGCCTTGACGCCAGTCCAGGGGTGCCTAAGAATGCTTTGATAATATTTGGAATTCATCAATGTCACCACTTAGATTAGACCCTCTGACTGTACTTGACAGTAAAAAAACGGATCAGAGTTAAACTCTACTTATTTTTCAGCCTTCAGTAGCCTACACACGTCTCTTCAGGCGACGTTTGGTGAATACCCCCCCCCCCCCCCCCCAGAATATGATTGCTGGGGTTTAGGTGGCCGTTATATTTGTCTGTCCTAATAGGAAATCGATTATTCTGATTATTCTCTCCAGTTAATATGACATGACAAAAGGTGCGGTAAAGTAAAGTTGCATCGGTGCCATGGATATAAACACACACACACACACACACACACACACACACACACACACACACACACACACACACACACACACACACACACACACACACACACACACACACACACACACACACACACACACACACACCTACCTGTGATGGACTTGAAGCCCATGAAGCGTACCATCTTGCTCTGGCAGTGCTCCTGCTCCTCGTAGGTCAACAGCTGGTAGATGAACTGCCAGATCACCTGCTTGGCCGGCGTGTCCAGCACCGGAAACACGTCCACGATCAGGGTGTCCACGTTCCTGTTACCATGACAACATATACATAACGTCATAGAGTGTCCTGTCCAGCACCGGGAACATGTCCACGACGATCAGGGTGTCCACGTTCCTGTTACCATGACAACATATACATAACGTCATAGAGTGTCCTGTCCAGCACCGGGAACACATCCACGATCAGAGTGTCCGCGTTCCTGTTACCATGACAACACATACATAACGTCATAGAGTGTCCTGCCCAGCACCGGGAACATGTCCACGTTCCTGTTACCATGACAACATATATACATAACGTCATAGAGTGTCCTGCCCAGCACCGAAAACACATCCACAATCAGGGTGACCACGTTCCTGTTACCATGACAACATATATACATAACGTCATATAGTGTCCTGCCCAGCACCGGGAACACATCCACGATCAGGGTGTCCACGTTCCTGTTACCATGACAACATATACATAACGTCATAGAGTGTCCTGCCCAGCACCGGAAACACATCCACGATCAGGGTGTCCACGTTCCTGTTACCATGACAACATATACATAACGTCATAGAGTGTCCTGTCCAACACCAGGAACACGTCCACGATCAGGGTGTCCACGTTCCTGTTACCATGACAACATATACATAACGTCATAGAGTGTCCTGTCCAACACCAGGAACACGTCCACGATCAGGGTGTCCACGTTCCTGTTACCATGACAACATATACATAACGTCATAGAGTGTCCTGTCCAACACCAGGAACACGTCCACGATCAGGGTGTCCACGTTCCTGTTACCATGACAACATATACATAACGTCATAGACCTAGAGAGTGTCCTGTCCAGCACCGGGAATTTGGATATTTATGAAACAAACACTTTGCGGATAGAAAGAGGATAATTCAAGCTTTTCGTACATGCTGCAATGTTGGTGAGTTTGACGTTGTAATATATGTTTTTTTGTGATCATTAGAATGTCTATAACATGTATTATTCCTTATTGTGAAAGATATCCCCAAAATGTAAATTATTAATTTATTATATTATTATATCATTATTATATAATTATTATACATTTTTCATCAAACTTTATTTTTTTTAACATATGTTTTTCACCTGTGCTGGAAGAAGTTCTCCAGGGCCTTGCAGATGGCGTAGCGCTCCTGCAGCGTGAGCAGGTGCTCCAGCTGCTGGCCGAAGGTGCGCCCCTGCACGCGGATGCTGGGCGGCAGGATCTCCGCCACCCACTGCAGGGAGCTGAGGGGCGCCGGGGAGCGGGCGCGCTCGCCCCCAGACAGGCCCCCCACCACCACCACCCCCCCGCCGCCTCCCCCGCCCTCGGAGTCCGGCGCCAGGGAGAAGGCGGGCGGGCCGTTCTCCACCACCAGGGTGGGCATGGCGCCGCTGCCCTGAAGCATGGAGACCACCTTCTCATGGGAGCAGTTCCTGTGAACGCACAGTCGCACACGCAAAAAATAAAAAAATTATATAAAAATACAAGATATATACAAAAATATACAAAAATATTGTATTATTCCACTAGGTCTGTGGGGGACATAAACACATTTGAACATTCTGACTGTTCAAATCTCCAATGTGCATGTGGAGTGTGTCTGCCTGTGTGGCAATGTGCCACTGCCTGTGACTTGAATCTGGCCTGATAGACTCCAGACTTTTTTGTGAACAACTGAGAGGCTTGTCATTAGCCAGATTGAGCGGGGCGCACACGCACATGTGAGATAAGCATTGGCACCTATTTTTTTTATAAAGCCATTGCTGGGATGCTCCCTGACTATTATTTGTTCCATGATGGATCTGAACCATAGCACCTATCAGACCATATAGCTCTAATCTGCGTTGCATTTAGAGCTATGCTACTCTCAACTTCCGCCGCTCGCGTGAATGCAGAACCAGCCTCTCGTCTTTAGCGTAAATAAAAAGAACGTTTTTGCTATACTCACCAAAACAAAGGCGGGTTGTGTCATTAGAAAGCTCAGAGTGCTTCCACTAAGGAAAGTAGGCTTTCTAATGACACAACCCGCCTTTGTTTTGGTGAGTAGCAAATGCGTTCTTTTTATTTACGCTAAAGACAAGAGGCTGGTCTGCATTCATGCGAGCGGTGGAAGTTGAGAGTAACATAGCTCTAAATGAAACGCATTAGAGCTACATGGACCAGAGCTAGCGTGTCATATACTATAGTGCAGGGGTAACCAACCAGGGGCTCGCGAGCTACCAGTAGCTCGCGGGAACCTTTCAAGTCGATCCCGAAGTGTCAGACTGACGGGCAGCCAGCCACCACTGCCAATACACAGCAGAATGTCGTTCGCAAAAAAAGAGCAGATCTACAAGCTAACAACGTGTAGAGGCTCGATGCATTTCAGCTTGAAGATCTGTTCCCCTTGCTTCCACCGCACCGCCCTCGGCCCTCCCCCTTTTAGCACTCTGTGCTCATGTGCTGTGTGTCTGTTGTTCCCCTCGCAGGCAGCACACAGAGCATCAGAGTGAACGCAGCATGATAGCGTCCCCGACACGTTGAATATTATTCAATATTATTATTTGTAAAGTTCGAACGCCAACTTTTAACACTGCACGGCTGCACGCACAAATAAAGAGTGCACTCGGCACTCGCACATGACGGATTATTATCGATCAAAACAATCCTTAGCGTCGCTTACAAAAGCATACATGTGTTGCACAGCATGAATGATAAGTAATCACCGACCTGGCTGGATAAATATCACTATGACAAATTGTCAAAATGTTTAGTGCCGCTGTCAAAACATGACACAGTGAGAGTTGAAGATTCTAACTATTGAACAAGAAAGCCACAGTTTTGAAGGAAGTGGGTCCTAGACAGGGCTTGACGCTTAGCTCATGGATGCATGGATGATAGACAGACTATCCGTTTTTATCCTGCTGTTCTATCTGTGATATTCGATGCAGGGCAAGTGCGCGAGTGCACTCTTTATTTGTGCGTGCAGCCGTGCACAGTGTTTCTCCCACGTTTGGTTAAAAGTTGGTGTTCAAACTTTACAAATATGTGAATATTAATTGAAATGAGAAACAAAATATTGTGCTGTAAAAGCAATTCATGTCCTTTGCAAGAAGTTTTGTATTTTTGTCCTAATATTTTTTATTTCTAATACATTTGTCTTAATATTATTTGACATTGATAATATAACTTACTATAAGTTTTTATTCTTATTTAAGCTTTAGTCTTTGTGTGGATGTATTGAGCCTGTCAGAAATAGCAAAAAAAGTGTTTTTTCTAACACGTTTTAGTGGTAGATCTTGGCTTACAATTGGGAATAAAATGGGCTCTTGGGCTTGAAAAGGTTGGTTACCACTGCTATAGTGCTATGTCTACATAAAATGCTATAATTATCTTTTGTATACGTGCATAGTTCCCATTGTGTAATATTTTCAAGAAATAAAAATAAAGGGAAGAAGGGTGGGTTGGGGCAAGGAGAAAAGTTTAAGTTTAAAGCTTTCACCACAAATTGTACAAGTAAAGGGTTTCCCTGTATGAGATATTGATAAGCCTTTGCTACAAAACCTTTATTTTTTTGCTTTTACCACAATCTGTAGTAAGTAAAGGTTTCCCCCTCCGTATGGGTCGACACAGACCAGCTCTAACCCTGAATCCGTTTCTAATCATAAGCATTAAACATTCAACAACAAAAAAACATTTATCTTGTGAGGATCAGGAAAATTGTTTTCACAATTACTGTACTTATGGTGGTGACATTTCACTTTCACAAGTTTAGAACGCACACATGCACACGCAATTGAAAACATGTAGGCCTACGTGTACTTTGCAAACATGAAAAAATAATGTGCAAAATCTGGCCGCAGAGAGCGGGCATCTTGCACAAATTCAATGTCAGGAAAATATAGTATCGCTTCACTTAACTAATTGTTGCAAAATAAAAATATGGAGGCAATGCACAGAATAATGCTTTTTGTAGCGTGCTTCTGCAGTAGAACCAATTATAGACAGTATTACTGCTGGTAGGACCAATTACAGACATTATTGCTGGTAGGACCAATTACAGACATTATTATTACATAAAAACCCTTTTCTCTTCCATTTCCTCTATACAGGGCCTTGCTGTCTGTCATCTCCCATTCGTTCATTGGTCTATTTTCAGGGGAAGCTGTTCTGTTTCCACACAGCTGAAACGAGACGTCTGACCTCTGCTTGCATAACGAGGTCAGCCCAGAGTGAACGAGGATTAAATTGGTTTCGACAATTTCCATTCGATAAAGAGTAGAAGCGAGCAGAAGCTCCCGGATCGTTTTAAACCACGTACGCTGTGTGCATGGTTGTGACAGTTAATAAAAGCAGACAGAAGAGATTACCAGCATCAGGAGGAAAATAAACGTACTGTATTGCCCTCAATGGAGATAACATTATTCTGTAATTACTGTATGTCAGCATGCTGGGTTTCTTTCTCCTATTAAACCTATTAAAATAACACACGGTACTGTTTCAGTGCTCCAACGCACTAATTATTTTTATTATTATTATTATTATTGTGGCACCCAAACACCCTCAATGTTTGTTTTTTATGCATTATTAGTAGTAGTAGGCCTAATAGTGTTCATTAGTTGGCTTTTATTTTATTTTAGGAGTGAGAACTGCGTAAACTCAACCTCATGTCCAGTCCATTGAGGAACAGGATGCGATCGCCCGGTTTGAGACCGGCCTTGTCTGCTGGACTGCCTGCGGGGCGAGAGAGATAGAGAGACAGAGGGAGAGAGACATACATTATAGGGAGAGAGAGAGAGAGAGAGAGAGAGTTATACACATTTGAGTTATACACACTAGTGTTATGAAGCCTTAATGCATTATAAATGTTCTAATAATGCATTATTCACCCAACCTTTAAGTAAGGTGTTACCGATAAAAAGGCCTGAAGTCGAAAAAAAAAAGAAAATCTTCTGAATCCTGACAGTTTTCTGAAATACCTATGTTTCTATATCAGTGGTGCTCAATATTTCATGTCAAGGACCCCACAAATTATATGTAATTGGCCACCGACCCCCATCTGAAAATATGTTGTTTCAGTGAGTGACGCCCCGGAAGCAAAGATTTGAGTTAAAAACGTGAAAGAATATATTCAAAGATTTGCGCCACATTTTCACAATTCTTCAAAAATAGCAGACCTACAAGCTTGTAGATCTGCTATTTTTCAATAGATAAATTATAAGATAATGCTTAAAACACCAAAAGGGGGTTCCCGCCCCAAAATGTGTTAAAGAAAATAGGACACACACACACACACACACACACACACACACACACACACACACACACACAGTGGCGTGCACAGATAGACACTAGGGGGTGCTAGAGCACCCCCTGCCCCTTTGGCAATTTTGCTCTTAAAACAAAAAGAGAAAAACGTTTTTTTTTTTTTTTTTAATTTGTCTATAGTGTGTGGACCATGCAGTGACATTGATCAAATCTTGATAAAAAACCGCTTCTACTATATTATTTAGGCCCCCCACAATCTAAAGCTATGTGTTTCTATGTCAGTGGTTCTTTGATTAAAGAAAAATAGCAGACCTACAAGCTCGTAGCGCGCCACTCGGTGGCGCGCTATGAGCTTGTAGATTTGCTATTTTTCAATAGCTATAAAGCACCAAAATGGGTTCCCGCCCCAAAATGCGCTGCACAAGGTGCCCTTTTTTTTTCACTTGAGCACCTGCCCCTCTAAATGTCTGTGCACGCCACTGCACACACACACACACACACACACACACACACACACACACACACACACACACACACACACACACACACACACACACACTTATAATAACTTACCGGGGATGACTGAGTCGATCCAGACTGGCGCGTGGCCCCTGAGGGTGAAGCCGAAGCTCATGTTTCCCTTGCACACTCTCACCGTCCTGAAGAGACAGAGAGACAAACCTGAGGACAGCGGGCGGAGTGGACAGACAGAGAGACAGACCTGAGGACAGCGGGCGGAGTGGACAGACAGAGAGACAGACCTGAGGACAGCGGGCGGAGTGGACAGACAGAGAGACAGACCTGAGGACAGCGGGCGGAGTGGACAGACAGAGAGACAGACCTGAGGACAGCGGGCGGAGTGGACAGACAGAGAGACAGACCTGAGGACAGCAGGCGGAGTGGACAGAGAGACAGACCTGAGGACAGCAGGCGGAGTGGACAGACAGAGAGACAGACCTGAGGACAGCGGGCGGAGTGGACAGAGACAGAGAGACAGACCTGAGGACAGCGGGCGGAGTGGACAGACAGAGAGACAGACCTGAGGACAGCAGGCGGAGTGGACAGAGAGACAGACCTGAGGACAGCGGGCGGAGTGGACAGAGACAGAGAGACAGACCTGAGGACAGCGGGCGGAGTGGACAGACAGAGAGACAGACCTGAGGACAGCGGGCGGAGTGGACAGACAGAGAGACAAACCTGAGGACAGCGGGCGGAGTAGACAGAGACAGAGAGACAGACCTGAGGACAGCGGGCGGAGTGGACAGACAGAGAGACAGACCTGAGGACAGCGGGCGGAGTGGACAGACAGAGAGACAGACCTGAGGACAGCAGGCGGAGTGGACAGACAGAGAGACAGACCTGAGGACAGCGGGCGGAGTGGACAGACGGAGGACTTATGTAGAAGTAGGCCTGCACGGTCTCACTAGTGTAGCCTGTACCCAATGTCTGTATGTTCCCAAACCTGTTCATGTCAAAGACCCCCAAATTGACACTAAAAGTGAACATGTGAAGGTACCGACCCTAGGGGACACGGGGAGAACATGCAAACTCCACACAGAAAGGCCCTTTCGCCAACCCTGCCTCGGGTATGGGCACTGACGGAGTAGGAAACACGCCGCCAACACCCACAGCGTCCCGAGCGGGAATCGAACCCAGGACCTTCTAGCTGTGAGGCGACAGCAGTACCAACGGTGCCACCGTGCCCCCAGACTTTCACATCTCTAGCAGAGATTCCTGTTTAATTTCAAGGACCCCCTGATTTGACGTGCATTAGTCTATGGACCCCATTTAATGACATTTCTATCTCTGGGACCCCCAATTCATATTGTAAAATCTATGTTAATTTAACTCTGAGAGTGTACACATGTACACTCTCAGAGTTACAGACCCATAAGGTTCCATTTGGTTCCCAACTATCCTTTAGCCGGGGACCCCCTGGAACTCCCTCAAGTACCCCTAGGGGTCCCCGGACCCCACTTTGGGAACCCATGGCCTATACCATCAGTGGTTCCCAAACCTTATCATGTCAAGGACCCCCAAATTAACCCTAATTAGCCCGCAGACCCCCCATTTGAAGAGATGTGCCACAAGGGACTCCCATAAGAGATCCCGGCTCCTCCTCCTGTCCTATACATGTCGAAGTGTCCTTGGGCAAGACACTGAACCCCACATTGCCTCCAATGAGTCGGTGTGAGCCTTGCCACCATTGGTGCGTGAATGTGGGAAGTGAGGACGCTGGCGTCGACTGTTCGCCGCTTCACCTCCCAAATGTATGAATTAATGAATGAACCATTGTAAAGTGCTTTGAGCACTTGGAAAAGCGCTATAAAAATGTAATTCATTATTATTATTATTATTATTAACTGAGAGTTACAGATACCTATACATCCATCATAGCTGGGGGACCCCCTGGAACTCCCTGCAGGACCCCTGGGGGTCCCCGGACCCCACTTTGGGAACCTCTGCCGTATGTGATGTCTCCTGTGACTGCAGCTGAGATGATTACACTTTGTGTCTTTGACCTAATTTACACTGACAACTGTGAGACAAGCTATTCTACACATTTTTACAAAATTGGAAAACTTAACTAAACTAAAATTTGCGTCATAGCATGCGACACACTCAGTGCCGTGCCAGCCAGGTGTCTATTATAAACAAACCGGTGGGTGTGTGAGGCTGCTGCCTGCTACGCTATGGCTTCTACAGGGAGAGAAATAAAGATAGCCGACGAAAAACAGAGGATTTAACAGTTTGTGGACAGAGGCTTTTGCCTTCACAGCCAATGCAGATTTGTATTTGCTCTTGTTGTTGCTGTGTATGCAGTGGCGTGCACAGATAGACACTAGGGGGTGCTAGAGCACCCCCTGCCCTTTTGGCAATGTGCTCTTAAAAATAAAAATAAATAAAAATAGCAGACCTACAAGCTCGTAGCGCGCCACTCGGTGGCGCGCTATGAGCTTGTAGATCTGCTATTTTTCAATAGCTAAAGCACCAAACTGGGTTCCCACCCCAAAATGCGCTTTCACTTGAGCACCTGCCCTGAGCACCTGCCCCTCTAAATGTCTGTGCACGCCACTGACGCCTGATCATCCTGATTGATGATAATAATAATGGAAAACTTGGAAATGAATCAACGGCATATCAATGTGTAAAAGAAAACATGGACTTTACCGTTATAAATGATCATCTGAGAATGCTGTGAAGGATACTGAAGCCACCTTAGTATTAGTGTAGGACCCCAAGCTTTTTTGGACTGGATGACTCGTATATAATAATGAATAACACCTGAAATGTAATATCTATATTGAACTGTGATGCTCAAGATAACCTGGCCTATTCTCAAACAAAAAAAGAATAAAAAATAAAGTGTTAAAAAAAATCACACCCTGCCTCTCTCTCTCTCTCTCTCTCTCTCTCTCTCTCTCTCTCTGTAATTAGCAGTGCAACACTATCTCTCTCTCTCTCTCTCTCTCTCTCTCTCTCTCTCTGTAATTAGCAGGCAACAGTGCAACACTATCTCTCTCTCTGTTTCTGCCACAACAGCGACACTTTTGCCCCTACTGGTTGCGAACGCAGTGATTGCGAATGCAATGAGCACTAACTATGAGACCCTGCAGATCATGTCTGTCTGTGTGTGTGTGTGTGTGTCTGTCCCGCTGTTACACCACCCGCCCGCCACCAGAGGGCGCAGCTGTATCACACAAAACACACACGCATGCACGCACGCACTCATACACACACACACACACACACACACACACACACACACACACACACACACACACACACACAACTTAACTTAAAAAACTTAACTTAAAAAAAAAACTTAACTTAAAATGAAAAACAAAACTTAACTTAAAAAAAAAACTTTAAAAACACAAAAAAGAGAACTTTAAAAAGAAAACCTTAAAAAGTATGTAATTTATTCTAATTGTTGTTATTGCCATTTACGAGCTGCGTTCGCTTCCCGCGTTTGCGCGTCTTACTTGTACTCTAAACATAGTCACATAGGTTAGGACGGACATTGCTGTTCCTTGGAGTGGTTGCACCAAATAAAAAAAAAGATAAGTCTTATCACTCTCTGACCTGTATAGCTTCACTGTGTGCTTTTCTCAGCTTCTCATCTGCATTTCTTTTTGCAGGGATCAATAAAGGGTTCATCTTATCTCACATCGTATAGTCATCACGGGGTGGGGTCTGCATACTTTGGACCCCGACTGTCTGTCTGTCTGCCGTCCTTTACATGTAGCCTTGAGTTGTCACGTGCACGCCGCTCATCCATCCAATCACATGCACATGTTGTTTTGGATCTGATGTTTGTATATGTACGAAGGATTCGGAGTCTCTATTCAGTATTTAAGTCCGACGTCATTTTGTAGTCCTACGTTACGTCCGGGTCCAAGTGGCACCAGCTCCCGTCCGCATCTCATTGTAAATTGAATATCTAAACGCGTGAATCTTTTTACAGTGACGTTATTTTTCAGAAAGGAAGCCATTGAGGGTTAAAATGTGGAATAATTCGAGTGGAATTATTAATGTTTTGTACAAGTGTCCATGACAACAAAAATATATGATGTGGAGACAATAAAGACTATTATTATCATTATTATTGAAGGTGGCAACAGTCCATTTGATCGGTAAAATATTTCGGGGGATATTTAGAATGTGTGCAGGCTTGAGTATGTTGAATCTAGTTTGCATTAATGAGGATTTAGTTGACACAATAAAATAAAATGGCGATAGTATGCCATGTGGGACAGACGGCCTGTCACAGCCAGATTTGGGAGAGCAGCGCAGCTTTGTTGTTGCGAGGAAAGCGGTAAAATGAGACTTTCGTGGTTGTTTTCGTCTCAGATTTAGTCTGACGGAGCGTCACAGTATAACTCCATGGGGACACAAAAGCGACACAAAAGTAGGACCCGGAAGTATCTCAGGAGGGGGCGCTCACGTC